>NW_007378550.1:0-20526 GCF_000475195.1 Diaphorina citri | reverse complement strand
AAAAAATTTTTTTTTTTTTTTTTTTTTTTTTTTTTTTAGTTTTAAATCAACAAGTTTTTGTGCAATGGACCAGGATTGGGGATTTATTTCTCATCCAAATATTAAACACAGACAACATTGCTTTACCCTTCAGCTAATAACTACACATGTGTCTTTACCATTATCTTGTAATAAGTATCTAAAAATTATGGGAGTTGACCCCCCCCCCCTAATTTACCTTTGAAATTTTATTTTTTATTATTACTATTATTTTAATTGGAATATTTCAGAGTATAAACTTTATTATCCCCCTGCATTAGATTGGGTATTTCTATTTCTTTAACTGAAGAGAATTGTTTGATGTTATTACCTTGTGGTTCATTAGCAGCTACAGGGGCCTCTTCTCCAACTACAGCTGCAGGGATTCCGGTAATAAGATACTCAACAGCACGGTCAGGATTGTTGAAACTGGCACGCAGAGCTTCGGTGACTGCACTGCGCTCATAACCCATGTCCACTGAAATGATCAAAATGGTATCTCCATTACTATGTATTTTCATTTTTGTTTATTTTTTGCAGCTCAAATCCAGGGAATGATTTTTCCAAGATGTGCACCAAAATAGTGAATCATCATCCATCATCCTCATTGCCAATGTAATGAATTAAGACACAATGGGATTTGAACTTTGAACTCATATTTATTTTCCTTCAGCAAAAACAGAAATCTCTCAGCAGTCACAAGACAATATTCAAATGGCTTGAAAAGGAAAATCTGGCCAGACCTCACATAGAGAAAGGCTCAAACCCTTGTCATATTAATCCTAAATTAAGTTTACCTATTGACTGAAAACTTGAAAAGGAAAATCTGGCCAGACCTCACATAGAGAAAGGCTCAAACCCTTGTCATATTAATCCTAAATTAAGTTTACCTATTGACTAAAAAAAAAACCTCACCTATATTCTGCACCATACGTCCATACTCATCTCCCATGAGCAGTGTGGACTCGGCATTTCCTGGTGTTGTTGCTGTTGCAGTAGCTCCAGCTTGTGATACAGGTGTACTTGGTGTGGAGGTAGCTGCAGCTGGGGCACTGGAAAATGAATAAGAATGGTTAAGTAATTAATTATATTTCAACATACCCAATCATTACATTTACTTTCTATTACTAATGTAGAGTGAAGCTATACTAGTAAAGGTTGTATAGTATAGGCATAGACATGCATATATAGTGATACCTACTTTAGGTACCTACTTAGTAAAAATCTGTTACATTCTTCAGGGTTGGTTAGCTTGAATGTTTTGAGTCCATCATTTTACCAATTCAGTGAATTCACTAAGAAACTAAATACCTAAGTAGGTATACTTGGGCAGTAGTAGAAAATGCTTGGAAGTGAACATAGATCCATTACTGGTGGATGATATTGACGGCAGTGGTTTCGAAAGTCATAAGCACCAGTTTCCCGGTGACTTTCGCCGTGTGTGGTGTGGTTATCAATTGGAGTAGTGACCCACTAAACGTCATCTAAAGGTTCGACATATGTATATGTACACGTACAGGCACATACCTACATAAGTACTTAATATCTGTTTTTGATTTTGGTTCTTTACATTTTTTTTTTAATTCGTTACTTAGTAGATACCTACTATATTATTGATCCTGGGGGGTATACTTAACTATTGTACAAAGTACTTAATATCTGTTTTTGATTTTGGTTCTTTACATTTTTTTTTTAATTCGTTACTTAGTAGATACCTACTATATTATTGATCCTCGGGGGTACTTTTTGTACACCCTGAACAGCGTATACGCGAAGTTAATTAGTTGAGTGAACATCATCAGGAAATTTATCCTGCGAGATAATAATGATGGCACTAATGATAATATACGCTGTACTTAATGTTTAAGTTTTACCCCTCCTTCCCCTCCCCTCTCTCCCTTCACTAACTCTACTGGTTTGAGATTTGGAAAGTTAAACAAAATATTTAACTCTGGTGATAAGAAGGAGACAGTTTGAAACTTGGCAAGGGAGAAAGAGAGAGGGTGTGAAGGAGGGAGGAGAAGAGAGAGAAGAGGAAGAAAGAGGAGAGAGAGAGAGAGAGAGAGAGAGAGAGAGGAGGAGGAGGAGGAGGAGGAGGAGCAGGAGAAGAAGAGAACGGACAGAAAGAGAGAGAGATAGAGAGAGAGCGGGAGAGGGAGAGGAAGAGATATAGAGAGGGAGAGAGAAAGAGAAAGAGAGAGGCATAGAAATTGTTCAGTAGTTAAGTAAGAACAAAGATCGTAAGTCGTAACTTTATTTCAAGTTGGATAATGGATAAGAAGTTATAGTTTTGGGCCTTTTGTGCCGATGACGAAACCACGACTTACCTACCTACTTAAGTAAGCTACTTAATAGCTGATGGAAGAATAATTGTCCTCATTTACTCGGCATTACTTATGAATACTATCGAGTTCCTCTACTTTTAGCAGAATTTAAGCTTTATTACTTACCGTACCAAAATGTAGGTTAAATGAAATCTTCAGGTTAAATTCCATATTTCAGTTGGAATTCGAGCCCGTGTCATCTCATTTACCAGGCGATTTTGTTAACTAATCGCGTTAACTTCATACCCACCTAGTTGTCTGTTATTTTTAACACCAATATTCTTCTTTATCCTACAAAGCCCCCACTCTTCACTCCTTACTCAACTAAGACATCAAATAGGATGAAAGTCATATTTTCGAGAAAAACCTACGAGTAGGTAGGTATTAAGTGACAAAGGCTTTAGGACAGGAAAAGCCTAAGAAGATATAGGGAAGGTGAGAAGGTTCTACTCTAAGAAGGAGGGGAGCTACCCATATCTTGTCTCAAAGGTAAGAGGAAAAGCTTGAAAGTTTAGAAAGCGGAAAGAAGGGATATAACACTGTGTACAGGGTGTCACTAAAACGGTCTTGGAACGGTCATAATGACCATTCAGTCAGGGGATCCAGGACTGTTCAAAGTGGAAATCACCTCCGACACCAGAAGTTGTTTAAGTACATTTTCAAGCAGTCTGTTAGGTGTAGAGTTTGTAGAGCTATAGCTGTGTTTTATAACCTCTCTTCAATAAATGTACCCACTTATGTACCTAAATAGTACCTAATTATTAACATAACTACTGCAAAAAAGGCATTATTTCAAGTGCATACCACATGTACCTACTTTTTCCGTGCAGGCAAAGGTTTTCGAATCGAACCTAATTCCAATTCCAAGTGCATAAGACCACTGCGAAGAACTTTAACGAGGAAAATGAGTCACCCTGTCTTTGAAAACAAGCAGGATGACCAACAAAACAAGGAATATGGGATAAGGAAAGGAAACAGCAGGTGGAGTGTGAGAAACTTGACAGATTAATTAAAAATGGAAGTGAAAAGAAAGGTGGAAGAGGGAGAGGAAGAAAAGGGCCAAAGGAGAGAGGTAGGCTGGATATGGGAGATCCTACAAAGCCCCCACTCTTCACTCCTTACTCAACTAAGACATCAAATAGGATGAAAGTCATATTTTTGAGAAAAACCTACGAGTAAGTATTAAGTGACAAAGGCTTTAGGACAGGAAAAGCCTAAGAAAATATAGGGAAGGTGAGAAGGTTCTACTCTAAGAAGGAGGGGGGCTACCCATATCTTGTCTCAAAGGTAAGAGGAAAAGCCTGAAAGTTTAGAAAGCGGAAAGAAGGGATATAACACTGTGTACAGGGTTTTCCTGGAACGGTTGTGGAATGGTCTTAATGACCATTCCAGGAAGTCAGGAGGTTCTAGTGTTCCAGGACTGTTCAAAGCGAGGACCAAAAGCGGAAAGAAGGGATATAACACTGTGTACAGGGTTTTCCTGGAACGGTTGTGGAATGGTCTTAATGACCATTCCAGGAAGTCAGGGGGTTCCAGTGTTCCAGGACTATTCAAAGCGAGGACCTCCTCCGATACCGGCAGTTGTTTACATTTACAAGCAGTCTGTTAGGTGTAGAGTTTGTAGAGCTATAGCTGTGTTTTATAACCTCTCTTCAATAAATGTACCCACTTATGTACCTAAATAGTACCTACCTAATTATTAACATAACTACTACAAAAAAAAGGCATTATTTCAAGTGCATATTACCATGTACCTATGTATAAAATCTTCTCTTTCTTTTTCCGTGCAGTCAAAGGTTTTTCGAATCGAACCTAATCCTAATTCTAAGTGAATAAGACCACGGAAAAGAACTTTAATGGGGAAACTCAGCAAGATATTCACTACCTTTCTCTGATTGGATTTTTTCTTTTAGTTGTTTCACCTGGGAGAAAAAGCAAAAATTCCACATTAACTTCATAGTCCATATTGTTTTTTTCACATTATTAGATAAGTGACAAGTATAACATAACAGGTAGGCATTCATGGTTGACCTGACTCATGATGTCATCAGATTAAAGAAAAGATGTGAAAATTCCAAAGAGTATAAGGTATGAATCAACTTATTCTGCTGTCACTAAAAAAATGACTCATCATGATGATTTTCATAATTAAAATTTTTTAATTGGTTAAATTCCAAGTTAAGGATGGCATAGGTACAACATTAAATATTTCAGTCAATGAATGTGGTCTTCTCACTAGGGTTCACTTCTTCTTTCTACTATCAAACTGGGATTAGAACCCAGCACCTCCAGGTTGCAAATCAATGCTCTGAGCCACAGAGGTGAATCCATTTGGACTATGCAAAGGTGCAGGGGGACCAAGGCTACAGGGTTGTAGGTTAGGGTGATCAAAATTTCCTATACAAAAGCATGAAGATCACTTGTCAGGACATTCATAGGTACTACAGGAACCAATGTACCACTTAGCTAAGTACTTGGGCTTTGAAGTAGCTCATGGACATCCCAGAGCTCCATTTTGAGAAATACAAAATGCGATGAAACAGACAGTGACTTTCACAATGGTATGAGAGCTTCGTCCCATTTCTTTCGTACAACTTACAACGTTCAAACATCAGAGATAAGGAAAATAGCAAATAGGTACTTACCGTTTGAGATGGTTCTATATCAATGTGAAATGATTGTTGTTGAAGATTTTTTATCGTTAGCTTCATTTTTACAATAAATTTACAACTTAATAAAGAAAGAAGAGGTCTTCTCACTAGGGTTCACTTCTACTTTCTACTATCAAACTGGGATTTGAACCCAGCACCTCCAGGTTGCAATTCAATGCTCTGAACCACAAAGGTGAATCCATTCAGACTATGCAAAGGTGCAGAGGGACCAAGGCTAAAGGGTTGTAGGTTAGGGTGATCAAAATTTCCTATACAAGAGCATGAAGATCACTTCTTACTGTTTAAAAAAAAAAAAAAAAAAAAAAAAAAAAAAAAAAAAACAAGGAGCACAAATATATGGGGCACCGCCAGAAGAACATCGCGAGGGAAGAGAAGCATAATTTATGTGGCATTTTAGAGGAAGAGAAAAGAAGAGCGGAGCAACTGAGGAAGTGGATGTGGGAACACCTCCACCCCCCTGTGACCCTCGGAAATGAAGACAAACACAGTGAGGGCAGCACAGTGTTAACTCTATGGCAGGGGTAGGCAAGGGTGGCTTAGGGGGGCGTTTGGGGTGGGGATTCAAAAGTCATAAGTAAGCGTGTTTTATTGTCTTTTCCCTCCTTCTTTGCTTCTCCTCCGTCATCTTCGGAGCTTCTTTGGTTTTTATATTGCGCTTGGAAGTGAACATAGATCCATTACTGGTGGATGATATTGACGGCAGTGGTTTCGAAAGTCATAAGCACCAGTTTCCCGGTGACTTCCGCCGTGTGTGGTGTGGTTATCAATTGGACTAGTGACCCACTAAACGTCAAAGGTTTGACATATGTATCTGTACAGGCACATACCTACATAAGTACTTAATATCTGTTTTTGATTTTGGTTCTTTACATTTTTTTTTAATTCGTTACTTTAGTAGATACCTACTATAGTAGTCATCCTGCGGTCTGCAGGCTCGGGATATTGGTCCAACTGGATACTTGAGGGGTATGACTTCCTTGCTGAGTCCATCCGGAATTTGGTGTATAGCCCTAAATAGCGGAACTTTGGTCCGGAATAACGGCCGAACCGTACCATCTGGAAACAGGGCCGAAGGATACTTTTGATCTACAAATCTACATAATTTATGGAATTTCTGTGCCAAATTCGAGTGACTTTGGCTGAAATGAGCATTGCGAACTCTTTTTGATCTTTTTCAAAGATTTGGCGTTAAATAGCGGCCGAACCGTACATTTCTCGAGGTCCGGCCCGCGGACACTTTTGATCATCATCAATTATGGAAGTTGCCTGCAAAATTTGAGCGACCTGTGGCTAAAGGTAAAGCCGTGAGAAGCGCTAGTTTCTTTTGAGCTTTTTCCCTGTATACTAATTTGTAATGCCAAACATCAGAGATAAGGAAAATAGCAAATAGGTACTTACCGTTTGAGATGGTTCTATATCAATGTGAAATGATTGTTGTTGAAGATTCTTTATCGTTAGCTTCATTTTTACAATAAATTTACAACTTAATAAAGAAAGAAGAGAAAGATCACTGGTCAGGACATTCATAGGTACTACAGGAACCACTGTACCAATTAGCTAAGTACTTGGGCTTTGAAGTAGCTCATGGACATCCCAGAGGTCCATTTTGAGAAATTCAAAATGCGATGAAACAGACAGTGACTTTCACAATGGTATGAGAGCTTCGTCCCGTTTCTTTCGTACAACTTACAACGTTCAAACATCAGGCAGGTGGAGTGTGAGAAACTTGACAGATTAATTAAAAATGGAAGTGAAAAGAAAGGTGGAAGAGGGAGAGGAAGAAAAGGGCCAAAGAAGAGAGGTAGGCTGGATATGGGAGGAAGAAAAAGGAGTTTGAATAGGTAGAAAGGGATGTCACTTTGATTCTAATATTTTCCATTCTCTCCTAATGTGTTTCTCCCTATATACCTTTCTCATGTTCCCTCTCCCATCACTCCCTTTCTCTCTCTCCCTCCCTTCCTCTCTCCCTTTCTCTCTATTTCACTCTCCTTCTTTATCTTCCTATATTTGAAATCCACACTATTGAAAAACAATCTTCTCGACCTGGTTAAAAAAACTACATTAAAAAAAAAAAAAAATATTCGAAATTGGTCATTATATGTAAATTTGTAATAGGTAGGTAGGTAGTTAGGATTGCTATTTGTTTCATAAGACCATCCAAAAACGGTGGAGCTAAGGAAGGTACCTACCGACCTACGAAGTGAGAGCGAAAGAGGGGAGAGAGAGAGAGAAAGAAAGAGAGGGGGAGAAAAAGAGAAATAGAGAAGATAGATATACCTAGTCATTAATCATTTCGTCTCAAAATGCTGAAAAGTCTGCCCCCCCTCCCACTTCCCCTCTCACTCTCTCGCTCCGAAACCGAAAAGTTAAGTTAGAATGAGAAAGCTATAGAGAGATGGAGAGACAACTATAGAGAGGGAGAGAGAGGAACAGCTGGAGCAAGAGAGAGAGGGGAGGGAGGGCTAAATATTTTCGGCCGCATATTATCTAGCTAACCCATGTGTGTTTGAGAGAGATTGGGAACGACATTTTTATTTTTAACAATAAAATTATTTGCTGGTAACCGAAAATTTCACAATGTTTTTTCCTTAAAATAGAAATATAACATGTATAGAAAAATGAAGAGCTCATTCCTAAAGGGGATTTAGCTAAAATGTTTAACGCAAATACCTATTTGAATTTTTGTGACAGGTGGTCACTAAGCAGGTCTTGGGTTCGATTCTCATTCAAATGTAATTTTATTGGTATACAACTAACTATACCTACCTATGTAGGCTTGTAGGTTCAAAGTCTAGGGTTGACAAAGTTGACCTACCTACAAACCTACCTATCTGGTGGTACCTACATACCCTGGTTGTAGTCTCTTCTCCCTGAATCAAACTGACGGATGGCTTGTGACGTTTTGTAAACATGTGCTCTAATCTTTTCCTCGCAAAAGATAAATGGACGGCTAATGTATTATCCATCCGCATTCCGCATGTGGTTCTTTTTGGCTTCTTTTTCCTTTATTCTTTCTCAGCGGTGCGACAATAAAACCATCTAAGTACTATCTCGTAATCCTAAAAGGGTAAAGCATATTTCCCTTTGTTAGGGGGGGTTAAAGTCGGGAGAACGGCGCATTCCTTTTGAGCTTTATTCCTTTTTAAAAGCATAATCATTCTGCTGGGGGTAAGTAAGAGTAAGTAAATAGGTAAGTAATACACACCTACCTACTAGGTGAGTAAATAAAACTTAGGTAATAGGTAACTCAAGGTAAGTAAGTAACCTAAATACCAATACCCAGCCTAGCTATTGAAGCTCGGCCCACGGATTTAGGAGCAAGAAATATGCTGAACAAACAAAGGCTGGAGAGTGGGAGAAATAAAAAGTCGAGGGAAAATAGAACACGGAGCAGGGATTCCGTGGTGAAGTTTTGCTTGCGTAATTGGATTTTCGTCTGCGTGCATCATATCTTGTTCCTCTGCATCACATTTCCTGATGGTAAGTAATTTTCCTTCCTTGTCTCCTTCTCAATCTTCTTCCTCTTTCTCCTTCTCAATCTTCTTCCAACACGGAGCAGGGATTCCGTGGTGAAGTTTTGCTTGCGTAATTGGATTTTCGTCTGCGTGCATCATATCTTGTTCCTCTGCATCACAATTCCTGATGGTAAGTAATTTTCCTTCCTTGTCTCCTTCTCAATCTTCTTCCTCTTTCTCCTTCTTCTCAATCTTCTTTTATATTGCTTTTTCTTCCTTTATTTGTTGGTTTTTGCAAAATGCTTTCTGATGTTTTCCCTCCCGGTTGGTTCCCGAGGTAATTTCACCGGTCTGCAGGCTCGGGATATTGGTCCAACTGGATACTTGAGGGGTATGACTTCCTTGCTGAGTCCATCCGGAATTTGGTGTATAGCCTTACATAGCGGAACTTTGGTCCGGAATAACGGCTGAACCGTACCTTCTGGAAACAGGGCCCAATGATAACTTTTTATCTAAGTATATACATTATTTATTGAATCTCTGTGCCAAGTTCGAGCGACTTTGGCTGAAATCTAAAGGCCTGTTTATATTGCTTTTTCTTCCTTTATTTGTTGGTTTTTGCAAAATGCTTTCTGATGTTTTCCCTCCCGGTTGGTTCCCGAGGTAATTTCGTCGGTCTGGTCATTTGGTCCAACTGGATACTTGAGGGGGGTATGACTTCCTTGCTGAGTCCATCCGGACTATGGTGTATGGCTCTAAATAGCGGAACTTTGGTCTGGAATAACGGCCGAACCGTACCATCTGGAAACAGGGCCCAAGGATACTTTTGATCTACAAATCTACATAATTTATCGAATTTCTGTGCCAAATTCGAGTGACTTTGGCTGAAATGAGCATTGCGAACTCTTTTTGATCTTTTTCAAAGATTTGGCATTAAATAGCGGCCGAACCGTACATTTCTCGAGGTCCGGCCCGCGGACACTTTTGATCATCATCAATTATGGAAGTTGCCTGCAAAATTTGAGCGACCTGTGGCTAAAGGTGAAGTCGTGAGAAGCGCTAGTTTCTTTTGAGCTTTTTCCCTGTATACTAATTTGTAATGACGAATTACCACCCAGTGATTATAGATCTTTTGAAGATTTTGTCTTATTTTTCTCAGCTTATACTTAACTATTTTTAGAATTTAGAGATAAAAAAAGGGTGGCTTCGCGAATTACCACCCAGTGATTATAGATCTTTTGAAGATTTTGTCTTATTTTTCTCAGCTTATACTTAACTATTTTTAGAGATAAAAAAAGACTCTTTGGTGGCTTCGCTTGAACTAAAACCTATACCTTTTTCAAATTCTCTAAGCGCTTCGCTTGGTTGAATAAAGACTTTAAAAGTATAAACGGACAATGCACTTCCCGGAAATACAAGAGAGAAAAGTCTAAAACTTGCCTGAATTGGAAACAATGAATTGACTGGACTCTACTTTTTTACCAATGGCACATAAAAGATGAAAAAAAGCCTCTTCTGCTTGAGCCTTTGTAAGTATTAGAAATAAAGACTTTAAAAGTATAAACGGACAATGCACTTCCCGGAAATACAAGAGAGAAAAGTCTAAAACTTGCCTGAATTGGAAACAATAAATTGACTGGACTCTACTTTTTCATCAATGCCACATAAAAGATAAAAAAAAGCCTCCTCTGCTTGAGCCTTTGTAAGTATTAGAGGAAATTTAAATGCAAATTCCCGGATTTTTTCTTTTTTTGGAGGGGGATTTTTGACTAAATTTAAACATAAACCAGAAATGAATAGCTCACCCCTAAAGGGGATTTAGCTAAAAATATCGGACTCGACTTAACTCGGACGTAGGTATAGGTATAAATTTGTAGTAATAGCAATTTTTCTTTTATTACAGAATATTCTGTAAATATAGCTCCGATAGGAATGGAAAGTATGGGCCCATTATTTTGTAGGTAGTACATAAGTGGACACTTAAAACCTTAAAAGTAACAACTTGTTATTTCGGAAGAGGCTATTTCCCATAATTTGAGGGATGAATCAAAAGAAATCAAGGAATAACCAGCGGGGTAGTAACTACCAAACACTATATTTTTTTTTGTAATTTATTTGGATGGATAAAAAATAAAATATAATGATTTGGCTCCTGAGAGATCTTCAGTCCTAAAGGATAAGGTTCAGTTATTGTTTTGATACGATGAAGACGAACACTTAAAAAAGTTGCCGCTATTCAAATATGAATAGGTAAATTGTCCTTAGGTAAGTAACTGCTGAAATTTAAGACGATCCTATTGGTCTTCACAATTTGAGCGCCGAATTTTTTAACTGCACATTTCCCCCCTGGAAATAATATCATAACTCAAATGTCCAATTTGTTTTAATAGTTGCTCGGTATAAACCAGAGGCTATTTCCCATAATTTGAGGGATGAATCAAAAGAAATCAAGGAATAACCAGCGGGGTAGTAACTACCAAACACTATATTTTTTGTAATTTATTTGGATGGATAGAAATAAAATATAATGATTTGGCTCCTGAGAGATCTTCAGTCCTGAAGGATAAGGTTCAGTTATTGTTTTGTTACGATGAAGACGAACACTTAAAAAAGTTGCCGCTATTCAAATATGAATAGGTAAATTTTCCTTAGGTAAGTAACTGCTGAAATTAAAGACGATCCTATTGGTCTTCACAATTTGAGCGCCGAATTTTTTAACTGCACATTCCCCCCCCCCTGGAAATAATATCAAAACTCAAATGTCCAATTTGTTTTAATAGTTGCTCGGTGTAAACTTACCCGAATACCCGGGGGTTCACGTCCCTTAACGCCACTGAAAACAAGGGATCTGTTATAAAAACAAAAAATGTAGAAGCAAAAGAACTATTTTGAAGAAAAAAAGGAAATAAAAAAATCGAGGGGACAAAGGGGGCGAAAAAGGGGGATGTAAAAAAATCCCATTGAAAAAGACCAAGTGGGGAGGCGGCGAGAGTGGTGATAAAAATGGTGAGGGATGAAAATTTATGAGAAATGACCATTATCATAAAATGCAATACTCTGGGAAATTTAAAACGGGGTGGCCGTAGAGGTGGAGGGAAAAAGTGAGAGATGCTTCTGGTAGGGGAGGGATAGGATGCTGTCGAAGAGGAGAGAAGGGAAAATCTTTGTTGTGTATTATACGTTAGAGGGGATGATGACTACTCTCATATCTCTATACAACACTTCATTCCAATAATAAAAAATCCTTGAAAAAAAAAAAAAAGTGGTTGAGAGGGAGAGAGAGAAATTTTCTTCTCTATTACACTTCGCATGTAAAGAGTATACGGGGTGAGAGAAATACAAACTCTGTTAACTTGTAATGTCCGGGGTTTCACTTCAGCATTTTAGTGTTTAGTTTGATCTTTATCCAAAGGATTAAGTACCTATCAGAATTCAGCATTTTAGACTTCTGTCACTTTTAGACTAAGATTGTGATAAACCAATCCTTTGGCTTTAGTTTAAATCTAGAAGTGTAGGCCCAGATATTAGTCACCGTCCGCCTTTGTCCATATTTAGGTCGAGTTTTACCACCGTGGGTTGTCTCAGGATTGAGTTCAATCCGAGGTTGACCTGGCTATTAAATATTGGAAAATCCTCGTTTCATCTTTGATCTCAATCCCGAGTTGGTAAAGCCCAGCATTAATCACACCGCCTTTGTCCATATTTAGGTCGAGTTTTACCACCGTGGGTTGTCTCAGGATTGAGTTCAATCCGAGGTTGACCTGGCTATTAAGTATTAGAAAATCCTCGTTTTATCTTTTATCTCAATCCCAAGTTCGTAAAGCCCAGCATTAATCACATTAGCTTACCAACTCATGGATACCTACACCATCTTGGAAAGTCCCCAGCCGGACCCTGAATGTTGATATTATAATAATAGGGCAAAAGGGGTTTTGCTTTGAATATTGTCTAAGAAAATATAAATATATACTCGTTTTATCTTTTATCTCAATCCCAAGTTCGTAAAGCCCAGCATTAATCACATTAGCTTACCAACTCATGGATACCTACACCATTACACCATCTTGGAAAGTCCCCAGGCGGACCCTGAACGTTGATATTATAATAATAGGGCAAAAGGGGTTTTGCTTTGAATATTGTCTAAGAAAATATAAATATATAGGTATTCGTACATTATCTTCCATATAAGCATACAATAGTATTTGGAAATTTCTTTACTCTGCTCCCCCTCGGGCTACAAGGAGTAAGCATGTTGGAGAAAGTTCAAAAAAAAATCAGTTGACATTCGTAGAAAATGCAATATGACTCCCCGTTAAAATTGAAAACAAATAAATGATGAGAACCTTGTTTTTTTAAATAAAGTCAAGTACAACAGACAATGTCTAATTCATCCCGGGAGAAATTTTATCAACAAGATCAACCCGAGTTCTGTTTCAAAAGTGGTTTTTTTCACTCTCTATCTCTCTAACATAACTCTCATAGAGTAACACTAGATGACTAGTACTGCTAGTACAGACATTTTCTACCACCTAACTGACCTAACTTGTAAGCTCTATTGCCTCTCTTACTGTCTGATCAAACTACGAATCAAACAAATGAGATAATAAATTCCACCAAGTTGTCATTTACGGCCGGGATTTGAGCCCGAAACTCTGCTTGCTACCATGGATCTATCAAGCCTGTCGTTTTCGACTCATAAAAGGCTTCAAACCCACCAGGGTTAACGAAACTAATCAAGGTAATTCCTTCCACGGCAAAGGGTTAAGCGCAATCTTTTTTCGTTTCTCGATTCCCAGAAGGCTTCTGATCAAAATAACTGTCACCACGAATTTCTATCAACATGGTGCTACATGATATTGACAAGCCGGAACATTTTTAATTATGTTTCCTTCAGTATTTCCCTCCCAGAGTTTCCCCATTGGGAGGGACCGTGGGGGGCTGCGATTCCCCGAGCGAACTTTATCCTCAAGGATGTTGAAAGTTTGTTCAATGTTCCAACTTGGAAACTTGGGACGTATGATAAGTTAGGGTGTGAAAATGAGATTTTTATTTCTCAGAAAATCTACATTCTTCTCGTACTTGGACGACAAATTAAACAAAATTGCAGTGTCCTTTTACATCTGATTTTGGATTAAGTGTAGACTAGTTCTATAGGTCAGTGAGCTGTAGATTTTGAAATTGGGTAGAACGGACACTTACGAGCCTGCTATGGTCATCTGGGGTTCAAAAAATAATCAGAAATTTACCGGAGGCAGCACTTTACCTAAGAGAGAGAGAGAGAGAGAGAGAGAGAGAGAGAGAGAGAGAGAGAGAGAGAGAGAGAGTGGGGTGTGTGAGTTAGAGAAGTAGGAGGGAGACAGAATAAAATGGAAGTCTATAAAACAGTACTCTCTCTGTCTCTCTCACTCTCCCTCCTCTATCTACCCCTATCTTTTTATCTCTATTGCCTTTCTCGCTCTCATTTTTGTAACAATGTTCATGTAAAAATCTTCACATCTATAAACAAGAGATGCGAGAGAAAGAGAGAGAGAAGCAGGAGGAGAGAGAGAGTGAGCAGTGAGAGCGAGAGGAAAAGATAGGGATAGATAGAGGAGGGAGAAAGAGAGCGAGGAGCAGGAGGAGGAGGAGGAGGAGGAGAGAGAGAGAGAGAGAGAGAGAGACTCTGCAATACCTACCTATAAAGCATAAAAAAGTAAGTCAGTTAAAGTTAGGTTTTCAGGGTGAACTAGAAACAAAATACCCAATATAATTATATGTATAAGTTTCCAAATATCTTTAGTCCATAGTATCCTGAAATTCCTACAAGAACATAGAATGGCGCACTGCCATGAGCTCAGAATGCTCAGATACTGAACACCTACCTACCTATTATAATATCTACAAAGCGTTTCCAGAGAATTGTATTTGACCCGAACTTAATCTCAGGAATGGTACCTAACCTACCACTAAGATGATTGATATTCCAATGAATTCCTGGGTAAAACCAGGGAGACGCATTCGTGGAATTCCTTGAAATCTACAGTGTGTACACAAAATAATCTTGTACATTGTATTCTACTGGATTTTACTTATTTCTTTGAATCATCCAGTATACCAAGTTCAGTTTATTATTAACATTGAACTATAACTTTGATGTTCCTTTCTCCCCTATCTTTCCTTATCTCTTCTCCCCTCCAATCTTTATCTTCCCCTCCTTTGTTATCACTCCCTCCTCTTCTTGTTTTCTCATGATCTCTCTTTTCATTTCATTTTGTTTTTGTAAGATGATTGATATTCCAATGAATTCCTGGGTAAAACCAGGGAGACGCATTCGTGGAATTCCTTGAAATCTACAGTGTGTACACAAAATAATCTTGTACATTGTATTCTACTGGATTTTACTTATTTCTTTGAATCATCCAGTATACCAAGTTCAGTTTATTATTAACATTGAACTATAACTTTGATGTTCCTTTCTCCCCTATCTTTCCTTATCTCTTCTCCCCTCCAATCTTTATCTTCCCCTCCTTTGTTATCACTCCCTCCTCTTCTTGTTTTCTCATGATCTCTCTTTTCATTTCATTTTGTTTTTGTATTTTTTTCTTCTTTTTTTATGTACTTCACTCAATTATATTGTTCTTCTTGTTGTTGTGCTCCTTTTTCTTTTCAATTATTCTGTTTCCTTCTCTTGTTTCACAAAATATTATGTTCCACTGTTCCCTTTTTTGTAGTTTTTTTATGATCAGAAGAAAGGGGAAGAAAATTGCAGGGGAACTTTGGGGCGATTGAATTTGACGCGCAGAAATGTATTGAATTCAACACTCAGTTGGCAACATTGCATGTTATATGTTATGCAAGGAAACATGACTTTATTTAGATATTGTTTCCATTTTGGTAGCAATATCTCATGGGTTGACGATAGAGAGAAGAATTCCACCAAAAATCAAATTCTCTTTGAATTTTTAGCTAAATAAATCCATCTTATAAAACACTGACGGGACACTTCGTGAACGACCGTGTATCCTAATGTTGAATTCGAGAGAAAAAGAGATCTAAATAGGTATCCACCCAAACTTCTAACAAACTTTAACCAAAACGCCCAAAACATAGGAAATTCATAGTTAGAACAGCAAATGTGTAAAATCTCAAAAGTCACACAGGGAAGGCCAATGTGTCAAAAAGATTTGGGTTTCTAAAGCGTGTGTGTGTTTTTGTAGGGGAAGGGTGGTGAGTTTTCCAAGGGGACTGTGACATCGGTGTAATATGAGTGAGAAAAGGGAGTATTATACGAGTTATAGTGCCCGCCACTATCAGGACCAGAAGCCCAACACAGATACACACAAAACGCAACCAAGTGTGAAATAAGGTTTTCAGTGCGAACATATCGTGGAAAGAGAAGTGAAAGAGAAGTAGATGGGAGGGAGGAAGAGGAGGGGAGAGGGGAAGAGCAGGAGATGGGAAGGAGGAAAAGAAATAGGAGGAGGGAGGAAAAGAAAATCATATACGTTTCTACCAGGAAAACCGCCATGAATATTTTCTTCGTTTGAAATAAGTTACACTGACAGGAAAAGAGAGAAAGAAGGGGAGGCAGAGGAAGAGAGATAGGGGAGGGAGGAAGAGAGAAATAGAGATAGAGGGAGGTAGAGGGAGAGAGAGGGAAAAAGAGAGAAATGGAGAGATGGGGAGAGAGAAATAGGGAGAGAGGAAGAGAGAAACAGGGAGAGGGAGGTAGATTGGGTAGAGAAAGAGAGGGATGTTTACACTGACAGGAAAAGAGAGAAAGAAGGGGAGGCAGAGGAAGAGAGATAGGGGAGGGAGGAAGAGAGAAATAGAGATAGAGGGAGGGAGGTAGAGGGAGAGAGAAATAGGGAGAGAGGAAGAGAGAAACAGGGAGAGGGAGGTAGATTGGGTAGAGTAAGAGAGGGATGGAGAGGAGAGAGAAATAGAAAATGAAGGCGAGGAAAAGGGAAGCGGGAAACAGCAGTTGAAAATGATAGCTTCAGAGCTTCGCAGTTGAAACATATTTTGTTCAATTTACGGTCGAAATGTTGCCTTTCTTTATTTACCCGTGGGTGCTTCCAGCGAGAAAGTACTTACACCAAATAAAGGACCAATGTCAAGATTTTTTTTCTCTTTGTTGAGAATGACTTATCATATTAGTTTCAGTCTTTAGAAAAAAGGCTTTTATGTTCTTATTACTGAAATTTCAATTGAAATCGCATAAGACAGAGCTCCCACAATGAACCTTTTTAACCAAAATTGATCTTGTAAAAATGGAAATAAATCAGGAAATCACCTACCTTTAGTAGAATCGTAAAAAATGAAAATGGTTCAAATTTCCCTCATTTTCCCCGTTTTGTTTTATGAATATTTTCCGTGCAAATTGATTTTTGTTTTTCATATATTTCACTTCAAGTTTATGTGTCAGTAAAACAAACTTCAAGATTGAGGATCTAAAAGTTGGAGAACTGATATGGTAACTTCCTCCTCAAAATCCCCACAAATGAAATAGTTATACAGGGTCTCCTGCATACTCGCATGTACTTTTTCGCATTCTCTTTTAGCCGTTTTAATGTCACACGCCCTTCTCCCTTCACATCTCCTTCTCTCTCGTTTTCATTCCCTATTTATTAAATGAACAGCTCATCCCTAAAGGGAATTTAGCTAATTACAAATACAAACTGATTAGATACATTTGGAGCATATTTAGTCGATAACATCCCATACAGCACAAAAGTTGGAAATCTACGTAATACCATTGTCAAAAGTAATTCCGTATTACAGAAGCAAGAAAAACAATATGTAATAGGTCTGGATAAATCCATAACATCTGTACTAAATCACTATTACTTGTGTATTTATATAAATCATGAGAATGTAGATTGTAATAAATTTGTCAATACAAACTTGTAATACATCCAGCACTTCACAGCTTTTATGAACTTGGTAAAAATCAATGATGTTCAAAGATAGTGTGTAATAGAAATTTTAAATGCCAAAAAATACAGGTCCAGTTGTATTAAACAGGTTTAATAACCTAGTTTGAAATTAATTCTTGTAATACACATGGAAAAAGATGGCAATTGCGCGGTAATGTTTTTATCCAACTGTATTCCATTCCAAAAAAGTTCCATGTTTTTATTTTCAAGTCCTATTCAAATTGGAATAAAATCAAACTAGCGCATGCGCAATGAAACAAAATATACAAAGGAACAACAACTGAGCATGCGTACAATGAAAATACAGTGCGAGACACTCTCGTCAGAACCACCCCGTATACTGTACAATAGGAACACAAATAAAAATAATTTTCATTTTATGCAAATTAAAATTGATTGAAGACTTACATAAATAAATATCAACCTCTCTGTTACTTTCCTTCAGTGAACAGGAAAAATATTTTAATTTTTTCAAAAAATTTTTTTTGTCCAATGTTGCCAAAGGGAAATATTTATCCCTCAAGACGCCTGAGCTCAGGGATTTTTTTCAGGGGTTGAGGGACTAATTAAAGAATTCCCACCAAGGACCTAATTTTATTATTTACCGAGTTTGGGCTTTCAGCTACAGCTAGTTTTACTATCGGTTTTTTGTTTTTACCGTGGGACATGTCATGAGCCCACTGATTTTTTTTTTCTCATTTTACGTAGGTAATCAGTCACTTTTGGATTGAAAAATAAATATACTACTATATTATGTATTGCAATCTAGGTACCTGATTTTTTGATAATTTTTTTTTTCTTGTTTTTTCCTTCAACTCTGTGACTTCTATGGAGATTTTTTTAATGTCAGGATCAATAACCGACCGGTTATAATGGATATATGTGAGATTAGCGAAATGAGAAAAAAAAAAAAGAATCAAACAAAACCAGGAAAATTGTACCTAATATAACCCCTTTACGCCGGTACGCAAACTGTTAAATTACCTCTTCAGAGATGCAGCTGATTTCTTCGTCAACGCAATGAAAACGATTAATTTGAAGAAGATCTGAGGGGAAAGGTTCATGGGAAAAAGGGATTTTAACACCGTTAAACAAGATGACCGGCTTTGGCAACACTGTCTATATTACAAGCAATCTCAAATCTCAACAACTCAACATTCTCAACGGTTCTTGTTCTTGATGAGCTTCCCTAGTTAAATTTGCAATTTTCCTGAATTTTGCCACAAAAGTTCAATGTTATTTGAAAAAGTAATTAATGTGAATTGAAGATTGCAAATCTGTAATCTCTGTATTTCTGTTATACAATCAGTACAAAACAACACATTTCTACCAACACTTTTATGTAGTGGACCTTGTGTGTTGTGTGGACTCTGGAGTGGATTCTTTTTCTGGCAATTGAACGGTAAGTCACTACTTTCTTTCTTTTCTTTTTCACTACTAGATACCTACCTAATTTAACTTTTGACGCATAAACCCTTTTTAAACCAGCACAATCAAACTGAAGTTCTGTGACAAAGTGGCTCATGATACAAGTAGGCAAGTAGGCACAATGACTGGTTCAATTAGCCTATTGCTGGAGTAAAGGGACTTTTCAGTCCTATGCGAGCAGTATAAATAAGCACTATTATTATTATTATTATTATTATTTATTCATCTCTCTCTTACTCTCTATCCCTCTCTCTCTCTCTCTCTCTTCCCATTTTCCCCTCTCTTTCTCTCTCTCCCTCCCTATCCCCCATCTCCCCTCTGTTCAATTATAATTAAATACCAATCTGAAATATGCATTCCAGTAATATTTCCTTCTTTGTTCAGCAAGTCACCTCTCGATTAGTCTCTCTCTCTCTCTCTCCCTTCTTCCTCTCCTATTAAATACCAATCTGAAATATGCATTCCAGTAATATTTCCTTCTTTGTTCAGCAAGTCACCTCTCGATTAGTCTCTCTCTCTCTCTCCCTCTCTCTCCCTCCCTTCTTCCTCTCCATCTTACATAACCCACAAATGGCAAGAATTCAATTATTTTTTTAAATGGGAAAAGGAAAGTGAGAGTAAGAAACGAGAAGCTCTCCTTCTTACATAACCCACAAATGGCAAGAATTCAATTATTTTTTTAAATGGGAAAAGGAAAGTGAGAGTAAGAAACGAGATTTGCCAACCTTTAGGGGTAGGATAGCTAGTTCAATAGAGAACACAGCAAATGGCATTTTACCTGTAGGTACAGTACCAGAGAAACGAGAAGAGGGAGAGAGAAAAAGTGAGTGAGAGAGAAATAATGTTGAGTAATTAAATGCAAAAAATTATATAAAATTTCCAACTTCAAAGTAGAACACAAAAAAAAAGTCAATTATGTAACTTTTATATTAAAAAAGTAAAAATATATAAATATACAGGGTGACTCAGAGAGGTTCCAAATATTTTCTATTCACCTGGATACGTTCTGTAGGTATCTACTCTGGTGGCCAGGATCACACTCACAGTTTAATCTAAGCTTAAGTTAAACCAATTGGAAGCAATCTTGATTTAGTTTAAACTCAGATTTTTGTTCTTTCCAATAAGGGTCATAAAGAACACTGAAAATCAATAGAACAGTTGCGCTGACTTAGGCGAGGTTTTAAAGTCAAAGAGCTGCCAGCCTAGTTAGCTTAGTTGGTAGTGCGTCTGCCTTGTAAGCGCTAGGCCGCGGGTTCGATTCCCGCCCGGGGCGGATTTTATCCTGATGGGATAATGTTCCTTCTCGGAACGGCTGGCTTTCTCCTATCCTGTCTTCCTTCTCTCTTCGATTTCGGGACGATAAGACCATAGCAGTTACAGTTTCCTCTGTCAAACCTCTTAAAAAAACATAGTCAATCCAAGCACAGTTTTTGGTCTCAGGTCCACCTTTACGTAAGGAATTTAACCGAGTAAAATGGCAATATTTTGACCATTAGCCACCAATGAACAGAAGTTACCTACTTACAGTTTACTTGTATGCTCTATCTGTGACAATCTGTGCTTTTGGGAGTCAAAGTGGCCTGTATGTTAGGTTGATAATCTTGACCAAAAGGTGCATCCCAAATACAGTGCGAGACACTCTCGTCAGAACCACCCCGTATACTGTACAATAGGAACACAAATAAAAATAATTTTCATTTTATGCAAATTA
>NW_007378549.1:102056-102758 GCF_000475195.1 Diaphorina citri | reverse complement strand
ATAGCTAGGTACTTACTCTTATAAAACATAAGGCTGTCTTCACCCTTTGTTGTTTGGTAATGCCAGCCACATACATATGGACAGATCAGTAGGTAGGTACCTATACTGCTACTACCTATATTTCGTAGTAATGAAACAACCACCTGCTGCATTAGACTCCTGTGGTCTGTGTCGTAGTATGTCCCTTATCAGATGGGCGATAAGAGACACAATACTTCCCATTTAGGTGCTGGTGCTGTCATGTTGTGTGTATGAATCTCCAATTGGTAGCTATGGATAAGAGACACAATACTTCCCATTTAGGTGCTGGTGCTGTCATGTTGTGTGTATGAATCTCCAATTGGTAGCTATGTAGTAGCTAAGCTAAGGAATTTGGGTTCTTCTTACCTGTGTCCTTTTTTAGTCCGTCCTTCCTTTAGATATTATTACAATAGTAAAGAAAGGTATAAGGGACGGACTATTGTATTCGTTTCGGTGTCGTCTGTCTGTCTGTCCTCATAGAAGGACTTATCCAAACCTAGTCGACCTATATATCAAATTAAAGGTCTTTTTACCAGGATCACGAAGATGGTGGTGCAAATTTTGTTCAGAGAACCAAAAAGCCAAAAAAAAAACTGGTTTTTGGGGGATTTTTTTTTCACATTTTCTCACACAAATGAGCTCTGATCTCGAAATTTGTCGCGACGACCTATAAACTCAAAG
>NW_007378549.1:80522-102044 GCF_000475195.1 Diaphorina citri | reverse complement strand
CACACAAATGAGCTCTGATCTTGAAATTTGTCGCGACGACCTATAAACTCAAAGCGAGAAAGTTTTAGATAACACTTCGGCGACCTCAGATTTGGATTTTTCCCAACTTTTTACATAGGAATCGACCATTTATTTATAATTTTTACCCACTTGCAACTCCTCCATTGGAGTTTACACACAAAAGCACAGAATAATTTGTATACAGATATCTAAAACATAAACTCCTCTTCCCTCTTTATCCGTTACAGAGCATTTAATATTTTAAATTGCACCATGGATAAAGAGTAAGCCATATGCATGTATTAATACTTATTCATATTGATTGATTTGTGTTTATGTTACTAAATAAATGGTTAAATATTGAAAAAAATTTAGATAGACTTACCTATGTTAAGCTACGCCGAGGAAGGCCAATAAATGGATGGGTGACTTAAACATTATATTGGGAATAAAGGGAGAACGGGCTCTGATTTTCTCTAATCACGATCGAATAAACTACGGGCTAAAAAATTCCCGGAGGGACGGACCCAGCTTGTTTATTTTTACTTTCCTTATCCTATATTAGATAGATAGATTTCCCTCGATTGGGATTCAAACCCAGCACCTTTTTATCTGAGACCACTATTCGGGCACAGATGTGGCTTTTAGATTAATTTTAAGTTGATTAAATCCTCTCTCTCTCTCTGTTCACTCTGCATTATGCCCACTACTCGCATTCAGACTGTCTGACAGATTGTAGTGTCACAGACCTAGCTGTGTCTGTCAGACGCTCTGAGCGTGAGTGGTGTGCATTAGATATTTAGATTTGCCCCTGGCGGACGTTAAAAGCAGTAGCGAAGCAATTTCTGAGTGCCTGGGAACCGATGAAACGGCCATTTTGTGCGGTTTTAAGCATTTTTCTTCCTTTTCCAGGTTTTCTATTGCAAGATCCAGTATCATGGAACCTCTTGAGAACATATTGGATGGTACTTCGAGGGACATTTAACTTCTAGGCAACGTAACGGATAGGTACGTTATCCTCACCAATCAAAAACACGGCTTAGGTTACCTCCACAGTATCCAGATTTAAATCAGAACATTTAAAAGGTCCTCGGAAGTTTTCTCAAACCAATTTATCACAAACTGGCAATATCACCCATAGAGGAGAGGAAAAATTAGAATTTTCAGGATAGCGAATTCTTACTGAAGGTCTTAAACGAAGAAAGGCCATAAAAAGAAGAAACTTTAATGAACATTTTGTACAACAATATGTTGCTCATATGATGAGAACCAAATTTTGGCATGATCCCCTAGTAAATTACCATCCATATCGAAAAGGTAGAAGCGAAGTTATGGACATTTTTTGAAGTGTCCAAGTAATTTTGTGGGCGAGTGTAGTTAGGTAACCTTATGTGAGTTCCTACATCTACGTAGGATAGTACCATTCTGTATCAATTACATAGATACAGAGAGAAATAATTATTATCAGTAATTTTCAAAGCTCGCTGAAGAGTATTTCTGAAAATATTCAATTACATGGGGCATACACTAAACACTGGGGGAGTAATATATTGGGAAAAACAATAATAATAATAATAATAATAATAATAATAATAATAATAATAATAATAATAATAATAATAATAATAATAATAATAATAATAATAATAATAATAATAATGCTACAAGCGAGGTGGGGAGAAGGAGAAGGAAGGGAGGGGAAGGATTTGGAATGAAAATTTGTATTTCCTCACAATTTAATGTTTCATGACAAGTTTGATAATTTGAATGATGAGGGTGAGACTGAGTGAGTGAGAGAGAGAGAGAGACTGAGTGAGTGAGAGAGAGACTGAGTGAGAAAGAGAGAGAGACTGAGTGAGAGAGTGAGAAAGAGAGAGAGAGGGAGGGAGGGAGAGAGAGAGAGCGGAAGGGTTAACCTCAAAGTTTTTCACCCAGACAGACGTGTAAATAATTTGGGGTTCACTAAATCCGTATCCCGGATCCTTTACTACAAGGTATAAGTACCTATACCTAGGGACGTGTAGTCGTCTCTACTGTTACTATTTATCAAAGGTATTTTATATATATAAAAAAAACGTATGGGTTCACTAAATCCGGATCCCGGATCCTTTACTACAAGGTATAAGTACCTATACCTAGGGACGTGTAGTCGTCTCTACTGTTACTATCTATCAAAGGTATTTTATATTTTTTTTTTAAAACGTATTTTATGGTTAGGCTTTTTATCGTTATAATCTCACCTCTACTTAGAATGTCAATCTGTTTATCGTTATAATCTCACCTCTACTTAGAATGTCAGGGTGTTTATCGTTATAATCTTACCTCTACTGAGAATGTCAGGCTGTTTATCGTTATAATCTCACCTCTACTTAGAATGTCAGGCTGTTTATCGTTATAATCTCACCTCTACTTAGAATGTCAGGGTGTTTATCGTTATAATCTCACCTCTACTTAGAATGTCAGGCTGTTTATCGTTATAATCTCACCTCTACTTAGAATGTCAGGCTGTTTATCGTTATAATCTCACCTCTACTTAGAATGTCAGGCTGTTTATGTGTTTATCGTTATAATCTCACCTCTACTTAGAATGTCAGGCTGTTTATCGTTAGGTTTAAGTTGATAGCTGACACTAAATCTCTCATCCAATCCTCCACCTCCATGCTGATGTGTGGTCAACTGTTGCTTGATGACGTCATCATCATCATCTCCTAGGGAGAGAGAGCTGGAGGGTGCGTTATGTTTCTTGATGAGGAGGAGGAAGCATATGAGAAGGACTATGGAGATGACAATGATTAGAATGCAGGCTGTCATGATCAGAGGACTTGAACTCACCGCTCCCCCTACACCGCCCGTCACCCATTCTGAAACAGAAAACATTACATTCGCGTATCTATAGGAGTATTATGTACATTGGAAAATTCCATTAATTATCTAGCTAGAAATTTCAGTACATTTGTTATTTCGATAATATTTCATTATGTCAATATTTTACTCTTTCAATGTTCCAACATACATATTTCACTATTTCCAATGTGGTAAAATTTTGTTAATTTAACGGCTCATTAATATTTTACTCTTTCAATGTTCCAACATACATATTTCACTATTTCCAATGTGGTAAAATTTTGTTAATTTAACGGCTCATTTTTTTTGTGGAAATATGTCGACTAGAAACACTGATGTCGTATTCGAAATTTTAGTTTCAACAAAATCAAGCATCGAGCCCAAGGAGATTTATTTTTTCAAGGTTCTGAAAATTGCTTAATCCCACAGAACATTGACTAGGAAGCAGCAATAAACAAGGTCTCACAGACTCTAAACAAAATCAAGCATCGAGCCCAAGGAGATTTATTTTTTCAAGGTTCTGAAAATTGCTTAATCCCACAGAACATTGACTAGGAAGCAGTACTAAACAAGGTCTCACAGACTCTAATTTATTATCCCCGTTAATCCGGGTCTAAACTATATCTTAACTTAGAGTTCAAGGAGAAAGAGGCCAGGATATCTTAACTTAGAGTTCAAGGAGAAAGAGGCCAGGATATCATAACTTAGAGTTCAAGGAGAAGGAGGCCAGGATATCTTAACTTAGAGTTCAAGGAGAAAGAGGCCAGGATATCATAACTTAGAGTTCAAGGAGAAGGAGGCCAGGATATCTTAACTTAGAGTTCAAGGAGAAAGAGGCCAGGATATCATAACTTAGAGTTCAAGGAGAAGGAGGCCAGGATATCTTAACTTAGAGTTCAAGGAGAAAGAGGCCAGGATATCATAACTTAGAGTTCAAGGAGAAGGAGGCCAGGATATCTTAACTTAGAGTTCAAGGAGAAAGAGGCCAGGATATCATAACTTAGAGTTCAAGGAGAAGGAGGCCAGGATATCTTAACTTAGAGTTCAAGGAGAAAGAGGCCAGGATATCATAACTTAGAGTTCAAGGAGAAGGAGGCCAGGATATCTTAACTTAGAGTTCAAGGAGAAAGAGGCCAGGATATCATAACTTAGAGTTCAAGGAGAAGGAGGCCAGGATATCTTAACTTAGAGTTCAAGGAGAAAGAGGCCAGGATATCATAACTTAGAGTTCAAGGAGAAGGAGGCCAGGATATCTTAACTTAGAGTTCAAGGAGAAAGAGGCCAGGATATCATAACTTAGAGTTCAAGGAGAAGGAGGCCAGGATATCTTAACTTAGAGTTCAAGGAGAAAGAGGCCAGGATATCATAACTTAGAGTTCAAGGAGAAGGAGGCCAGGATATCTTAACTTAGAGTTCAAGGAGAAAGAGGCCAGGATATCATAACTTAGAGTTCAAGGAGAAGGAGGCCAGGATATCTTAACTTAGAGTTCAAGGAGAAAGAGGCCAGGATATCATAACTTAGAGTTCAAGGAGAAGGAGGCCAGGATATCTTAACTTAGAGTTCAAGGAGAAAGAGGCCAGGATATCATAACTTAGAGTTCAAGGAGAAGGAGGCCAGGATATCTTAACTTAGAGTTCAAGGAGAAAGAGGCCAGGATATCATAACTTAGAGTTCAAGGAGAAGGAGGCCAGGATATCTTAACTTAGAGTTCAAGGAGAAAGAGGCCAGGATATCATAACTTAGAGTTCAAGGAGAAGGAGGCCAGGATATCTTCACTGCTCGTTTGTGCCAGTTCCTTTGGTAGCAATATTCCACGGACGTGACTTCTGCACAAGTACCTTTTTCTGATATATTTTTACTTTCCTTATCCTATAGGAAGGAAAGTAATGTAATCGGGTCAAATTTTCACGTTTTGAGGTCCCTAGAGCCTAAATCCAAAGTTTCAGCCATTGGTCCGTGTCTGTGTCTGTGTGTCCGTGTGTCTGTAAACAAAATATCTCGAGAACGGTAAGAGCTAGAGACTTGAAATTTGGTATGTAGATGTCAAATGTGACAAGGATGCGATACAAAACGTTTGGTTGAGATGGTTGCTGCGCTTGGCGGTATTTTGACCGCTTTTGGACAGATTTCGACCGTTTTTTGGCGGTTTTCAGCTATAGCGACAAAACGGTTAGAGATATTGTAAAAGTCAGGGTAAAAGAACACTCAAATAAGCATCATTCAATAGGATAAGGAAAGTCGTGTGATGTTCACACCAGATTTTTTTGAATAGATAATCTTCGTTCTCGGAACGGCTGGTTTTCTCCTATCCTGTCTTCCTTCCCTATTCGCTTACAGTACGAAAACCGGAAGGTACCTCCAAATCCTACAATGTAATTAAAATTGCCAGGTCAGTTTGTATGAGCGCCGTATAGTTGTTTGAATATGCAATATGGAACAGTATAAGTTATATTGGTGGAGATGTCTGTTTTACTATTTTACGTACATTTCTGGACAAGTTGCAGCCAGGATACAACCACATTTTTATTACTAGGTATTATTTTTCAAGAGGTTTGATAGGGGGAACTGTGACTGCTAAGGTCTTATCGTTTCGAAACCGAAGAGAGAATGAAGACAGGGTAGGAGAAAGCCAGTCGTTCCGAGAACGAACTTTATCCGCCCCGGGCAGGAAATTAACTAGTTAGTAGATAGAAAGAGTAGAGCACAGGTAGACAAGTTGTTAGGAGTTTCTAGAGAGTGATTTTGAGCGTAACATCTAGTTAGTAGATAGAAAGAGTAGAGCACAGGTAGACAAGTTGTTAGGAGTTTCTAGAGAGTGATTTTGAGCGTAACATTTTTTTTTTCAATAGCAAAAACAATTATCTAAATAAACACGAGGAAAGTAAAAAATAATGCTGTGTATGTCAGATAGAAATAGAAGAAGGAGAGAGGAGGGAGAGAGAGAGAGAGAGAAACATGGTAAAGACAAGAAGATGTTAGCGTAGATTAGACACAATGTCAGTTTACAATATTAACCCTTCTAGTAACTCTAAGAGCTAAATCAGTTAAATGAACGGTAGGTAGGTACCTTAGGAAAGTGCAATAGAAAAAAAATCACTTAAAAACTGAAGTAAATTCACTGAAATGTCAGTTGAAACTTGAGGCTAAAAAGTTTTGTCTCTCCTCAAAAGTTGAAAGTTTCAAAGCTCCAAATCCAAACTTAGACTTGGGCATATTATATGCTAGGTATACTGACCGCAATTAAAAATTCAACAATAACGATTCACTTGAGGCTAAAAAGTTTTGTCTCTCCTCAAAAGTTGAAAGTTTCAAAGCTCCAAATCCAAACTTAGACTTGGGCATATTATATGCTATACGGAAATAGACCGCAATTAAAAATTCAACAATAACGATTCATGTGCTTAACACGCGAAGAATGACACTGATTGATTCAAAGGGTTAACAATGTTCTTAACTTTAAATTATTTTGTAACCTTTCAACAACACTAAGAAGAGAAAGAAAGGAGGGGAGAGAGAGAGAGAGAGAGAAAAGTCCCATGAAAATCTGTTGTAAATCCTTTTTCTCTCTCTTTCCTTTAGGTGACAGCACACATTATTATGATCCCTTCAGTGGTGTAGATCCTCTCTCTTTCTCCCTCTGTCCTCTCTCTCTCTCTCTTTCTCCCTCTGTGCTCTCTCTCTCTTTCGCCCTCTGTCCTCTCTCTCTCTTTCTCCCTCTGTCCTCTCTCTCTCTTTCTCCCTCTCTCTCTCTTTCTCCCTCTGTCCTCTCTCTTTCTCCCTCTGTCCTCTCTCTCTCTTTCTCCCTCTGTCCTCTCTCTCTCTTTCTCCCTCTGTCCTCTCTCTCTCTTTCTCCCTCTGTCCTCTCTGTCTCTCTCTCTCTTTCTCCCTCTGTCCTCTCTCTCTCTCTTTCTCCCTCTGTCGGAGCGCGAAGCGCGACCTCATGCACACCCCGCGAAGCCCCGGGAGCGCGCAGCGCGATCGTAAACAAGGGAGCGCGAAGCGCGACCCTATGCATAACCCCGCGAAGCCCCGGGAGCGCGCAGCGCGACCGTACATATTAACCCTTCTAGTAACTCTAAGAGCTAAATCAGTTAAATGAACGGTAGGTAGGTACCTTAGGAAAGTGCAATAGAGCTCTCTCTCTCTCTCTTTCTCCCTCTGTCCTCTCTCTCTCTTTCTCCCTCTGTGCTCTCTCTCTTTCTCCCTCTGTCCTCTCTCTCTCTTTCTCCCTCTGTCCTCTCTCTCTCTCTCTCTTTCTCCCTCTGTCCTCTCTCTCTCTTTCTCCCTCTGTCCTCTCTCTCTCTCTTTCTCCCTCTGTGCTCTCTCTCTCTCTTTCTCCCTCTGTGCTCTCTCTCTCTCTTTCTCCCTCTGTGCTCTCTCTCTCTCTTTCTCCCTCTGTGCTCTCTCTCTCTCTTTCTCCCTCTGTGCTCTCTCTCTCTCTTTCTCCCTCTGTGCTCTCTCTCTCTCTTTCTCCCTCTGTGCTCTCTCTCTCTCTTTCTCCCTCTGTGCTCTCTCTCTCTCTTTCTCCCTCTGTGCTCTCTCTCTCTCTTTCTCCCTCTGTGCTCTCTCTCTCTCTTTCTCCCTCTGTGCTCTCTCTCTCTTTCTCTCCCTCTGTGCTCTCTCTCTTTCTCCCTCTGTCCTCTCTCTCTCTTCAAGTGTTAGCTTGAGTATGAGTTGCTTAATTCAAGTGTTAGCTTGAGTATGAGTTGCTTAATTCAAGTGTTAGCTTGAGTATGAGTTGCTTAATTCAAGTGTTAGCTTGAGTATGAGTTGCTTAATTCAAGTGTTAGCTTGAGTATGAGTTGCTTAATTCAAGTGTTAGCTTGAGTATGAGTTGCTTAATTCAAGTGTTAGCTTGAGTATGAGTTGCTTAATTCAAGTGTTAGCTTGAGTATGAGTTGCTTAATTCAAGTGTTAGCTTGAGTATGAGTTGCTTAATTCAAGTGTTAGCTTGAGTATGAGTTGCTTAATTCAAGTGTTAGCTTGAGTATGAGTTGCTTAATTCAAGTGTTAGCTTGAGTATGAGTTGCTTAATGCAAGTGTTAGCTTGAGTATGAGTTGCTTAATTCAAGTGTTAGCTTGAGTATGAGTTGCTTAATTCAAGTGTTAGCTTCAGTATGAGTTGCTTAATTCCAGTGTTAGCTTGAGTATGAGTTGCTTAATTCAAGTGTTAGCTTGAGTATGAGTTGCTTAATTCAAGTGTTAGCTTGAGTATGAGTTGCCTAATTCAAGTGTTAGCTTGAGTATGAGTTGCTTAATTCAAGTGTTAGCTTGAGTATGAGTTGCTTAATTCCAGTGTTAGCTTGAGTACGAGTTGCTTAATTCCAGTGTTAGCTTGAGCATGAGTTGCCTAATTCAAGTGTTAGCTTGAGTATGAGTTCTTATAGTCAAAATGTAGCTTGAGCATGAGTTGCCTAATTCAAGTGTTAGCTTGAGTATGAGTTCTTATAGTCAAAATGAATTTTCTTCAGATAGCTCTGTATATGTTTAATACATTTTGATGATAACACTAGGGGATTATTTACTAAATCTCTCATAGGCCTACTGGTCCGCTATGAAGATTAACGTCAGCCATGTCACTTTGGTAAAACATGTCACCTTAAGAATAATAATACTTTACAGAACTTAAGTTCAACCCCCCCCCTTCACAGCCAAGCGAACGTCTAACATAACACTAATAAGTAACTCTACCTACCCAAAGTCATGTGACGAGAGAGAGAGAGAGAGAGAGAAAGGGGGGGTAAGTGAGTTTAAACTGTAAACAAAATACCCCCTCTCTCTCTCGTTTCTTACAACACTGCACATTCTGCACAAAGGCTTAGGACTTAATTTAAGATTAGGCAACAATGTAAACACTAACACTCACATCATCACACAATGTAACCCCTCCCGCTCCTATCTATCCTTCTCTCTCTCTCTCCTTCACCTAATATCCTGGTCTCTAATATGCAAAGGTTACCTTACCCCACTCTGTCCTATCTCTGAGTATGGAGAGAGAGAGAGAGAGAGAGGATGATAAAGGTTGTAATGAAAATTGAGGATAAAGAACGGGAAGGTTTCTTGTGAACTCTTGGACTTCTACCTTATGCTCTCTCTCACACACACACACACACTCCCATTCTTTGTCCTTCTCCCTCTCTCTTGTGTTAATAAGGAAACAAAATTCAGTGGCGGCCATTTTGAGTCCAAGTTTCCAGTTAACTGATGTATGATGTATGTATGTAGGTATATTTATATTTTGTACTCAGTGGACATCAGGTGTGGGATCCTGAGAAGTAGGTACCTATATTAAAGTTGACTCCCCTGGGGCCGCCCCTGATAGTGCCAAAAAAAAAAAAACTGAGGTCCCCTTAAGTAGGTTCCCCTTGAAGATAAAGAAATACGTGTTTTAGAATTTTTCCGAATTCCAAACGGTTCTCGAGTTTTCAGGGTTGCAACTTTTTTTTAACACCCTGTATGTATAGTAGCTATTATAGGCTGGGTAAATTTGTAGCAGATTTTGATTTAACCACTTGATGGCGAGGAATGGAAAATTTTTTCCTTCTTCTTCTTACTATGATAATTTTAACACCCCTATCATTTGCGCACGACAAATTCAAACCGAACAGGTAACTAAAAAAAAGGTAAGTACCTACCTACCTATTTATTTAAAAACTAAAAATCTATATGTATATGTATAAGAAAAATAATTACCTGTTTGTGATACATCATAATATCAAAGATCTTAAAGAACGTAGTACTACTACAAGTTTGAGATCAATCCGACAACCAGGGCCGGAGTTATGGCCTATTCAAATTTCCATTTTTCCATGTTCTTCCGCCAATAGGGGAAGCACCAAAAATCGGAAATTCATATCGATTGGTGATTTGTGCTTCAAATAGGTCCTACTAATGGTTCATACTGAAATTCAGTTCCAAAAATGAAATTTAGACATTCGGCCCTGAAGGCTTCCGGGGGTGAAAAGAGATGTTTCGATTATTTTTTTTTCGAAAGAAGGGTACCAAAGTACTACGTTTTTTAAGACCTTTCATATGATGTATCACACTATCACAAGTATGAGGTTCCTATTTAAGATTTTAAAGTTGTCCCCCCTGGGGCCGCCCCTCATAGTGCCGAAAAATTGAGACCTCCTTAAAATAGGTTCCCCTTGAAAATAAGGAGATACGTGTTTTAGCATTTTTCTGAATTCCAAACGGTTCTCGAGTTTTCAAGGGCGAAAACTATTTTTTAAACGCCCTGTATGTTTAAAGTTAGTACCTATAGCAAGGAGAAGGAAGATTCTCAAGCATACATTAGTATTAGTATAAGGAGTGAGGAGTAGGTACATATACATATACCAGTATTAGTGGAGGGTGTAAAGTGTTTACGTGCCCAAGTACGCGAGGAAGCGCTAGTAAATTTCGGTGCTTATGAGGGAGGAAGGATGTTTTGTAGAAATATTTTCTATTGTGTATCTTTCTTAACTTAAGATTAAGCTCTGGTGTTTACACGACACAGAATTATCTCTGGCCTGCACGCTGAAATATACTAAAGCTCTGATTATTAGGATTAAAATATTAGTGAGGGGTTTCACAGTTAAGGTTTATTAGAACATGTTTGTAAAACATAGCTTATACTAGGGGGAAAGATAAATCAGGTTAGAAATCAACAAAAGCTCCCTGAGACACAAATCCCCAGATTTTTTTTTAAATATTTTTGAAAAACGTAAAACATAGCTTATACTAGGGGGAAAGATAAATCAGGTTAGAAATCAACAAAAGTTCCCTGAGACACAAATCCCCAGATTTTTTTTTTTTTAATATTTTTGAAAAACGTACATATTATTCCAACAGGTTGGCTATAACTTCTCAAGTTCCCGCTACTGGTTTATAAAACATAGCTTATACTAGGGGGAAAGATAAATCAGGTTAGAAATCAACAAAAGTTCCCTGAGACACAAATCCCCAGATTTTTTTTTAATATTTTTGAAAAACGTACCTACATATTATTCCAACAGGTTGGCTATAACTTCTCAAGTTCCCGCTACTGGTTTTGTGTTGATGTTTAAAGTTTCTAAATTACTAATCTAATGGTAATGACACTAATGACTGTATGATCAATGGCAAGTTGATAATAATAAGTTTCTCACCTGTTCGTTTCTCTGGGTCTCTGAGTGCTATATCCTCCAGAAGTAGCATCTCTGACTTCCCCTTCAGATTAGAAGCATATAGGATAAGCTGTAGAATAGGTGACAATATAGTGGAAGACATTGAACCGAGTTCCAGACGGAATATAGGCGCCGCTGTGCTACTCAGGTTCGCGTATAACTTGTGAGATGTGGCTTCTATAGCTTCGAGATGAAATACTTGCGGTAAGCCACCATCATACCCAGCCAGACATTGGATCTCCAGCCAATCTCCGCTATCATTCACTGTAGAGCGAAGTGTACAGTTCTTCAATGCTCCAGGTCGAGCTGAAAATCAAATACAATGAATTACTCTACATCTAAATCGTGATTTATTTGTGGTGAAGCTGAAATCTTCTTCAAAATTTTTGTGGATATCACAGCATTACTTAGAGCCTCCTTTACTATTTCTGAAATATCTACATAGATAAAAAATTTCTTTTCACTCTGGCAATCCTGCCACTGGTCTCTACTCGATTAAAGTATAGCTACTCAATTGTCCTCACGAGGCTGAGTGCACCCCGAAATCCAAGCACAGAGCCGAAACACTCCGACCCGGCCGGTAATCGAACCCGGGACCTCCGGAGTGCAAGCCCAGTGTCATACCCACTCGGCCACGGAGGTTGCTAAATGAATGAAACTCTTATGTTAGCTCGGAGAATGCTTGGAGAGTGTTCAAGCATAGTCCCCGATCATACTCATGCAAATCAAATACAATGAATGAAACTCTTATGTTAACTCGGAGAATGCTTGGAGAGTGTTCAAGCATAGTCCCCGATCATACTCATGCAAATCAAATACAATGAATGAAACTCTTATGTAAGCTCGGAAAACGCTTGGAGAGTGTTCAAGCATAGTCCCCGATCATACTCATGCAAATCAAATACAATGAATGAAACTCTTATGTAAGCTCGGAAAACGCTTGGAGAGTGTTCAAGCATAGTCCCCGATCATACTCATGCAAATCAAATACAATGAATGAAACTCTTATGTAAGCTCGGAAAACGCTTGGAGAGTGTTCAAGCATAGTCCCCGATCATACTCATGCAAATCAAATACAATGAATGAAACTCTTATGTAAGCTCGGAAAACGCTTGGAGAGTGTTCAAGCATAGTCCCCGATCATACTCATGCAAATCAAATACAATGAATGAAACTCTTATGTAAGCTCGGAAAACGCTTGGAGAGTGTTCAAGCATAGTCCCCGATCATACTCATGCAAATCAAATACAATGAATGAAACTCTTATGTAAGCTCGGAAAACGCTTGGAGAGTGTTCAAGCATAGTCCCCGATCATACTCATGCAAATCAAATACAATGAATGAAACTCTTATGTAAGCTCGGAAAACGCTTGGAGAGTGTTCAAGCATAGTCCCCGATCATACTCATGCAAATCAAATACAATGAATGAAACTCTTATGTAAGCTCGGAAAACGCTTGGAGAGTGTTCAAGCATAGTCCCCGATCATACTCATGCAAATCAAATACAATGAATGAAACTCTTATGTAAGCTCGGAAAACGCTTGGAGAGTGTTCAAGCATAGTCCCCGATCATACTCATGCAAATCAAATACAATGAATGAAACTCTTATGTAAGCTCGGAAAACGCTTGGAGAGTGTTCAAGCATAGTCCCCGATCATACTCATGCAAATCAAATACAATGAATGAAACTCTTATGTAAGCTCGGAAAACGCTTGGAGAGTGTTCAAGCATAGTCCCCGATCATACTCATGCAAATCAAATACAATGAATGAAACTCTTATGTAAGCTCGGAAAACGCTTGGAGAGTGTTCAAGCATAGTCCCCGATCATACTCATGCAAATCAAATACAATGAATGAAACTCTTATGTAAGCTCGGAAAACGCTTGGAGAGTGTTCAAGCATAGTCCCCGATCATACTCATGCAAATCAAATACAATGAATGAAACTTATAATTGATGGTACCTAGAATTAGAAACTAACTATGAAATTTGTAAGGTAAACTGGGATAATTTTTATAAATTTGAAAATTTTCATGCATTAATTATTTTAATTAGTATATTTACTGTTATTTCCCATTTTCGTTCAATTTTTTAGGCGGGCCTTCGCGGGCCGCGGGTTGGACAAGCCTGATGTAGGTACTAACTATACTGTATATTTCTGGAAAAGTTGAAGTCAAGGGACAACCAAATTTTTTAATTTTATTTTTCAACAGGTTTTAAAGAGGGAATTGTAACTGCCAGGGTCTTATCGTCCCTAAAGCGAAGAGAGAAGGAAGACAGGTAAGGAGAAAGCCAGCCGTTTCAAGAGTGAAATAATTGGGATAAAGTGTATTTTATTAGAATAATTCAATATTATTTACCCACATGAAATAATTATTGGATGTTTACACAGTCTAATGTATGGTGTATTACGAGTACAGACGTTGCTATTGTGTGGTTTTGCTGTATGTACAATAGATTTCGACTTTCACTGCTTTGACCTTTGTACAGCATACATAATTAGGTATGTACATTATACAATAGAGCACTATTTCATTCATGACAAAAAGTTCAAAAATTTACTGATCATATTTCTCAAATTAAATTGTCTAAACCACCCCGATTTCAAAAGTTTCTCTTTGTAAAACTTTGAATGGAAAATTTGGGAATTTTGGTAATTAGTGGTTACAATTCTCATAAATTCACAATACATATAAATGTAGGTAGGTACCTACCACAAAATAAGAAAGTATATAGATACCTATTTAATTTGGCATTAAAATATAAATACCGCTAATTAGCAAAATATCTAACTTCTTATAACGTTATAACATATTATACCATAGATACCTATTTAATTTGGCATTAAAATATAAATACCGCTAATTAGCAAAATACCTAACTTCTTATAACGTTATAACATATTATACATACCTATGTATTATCTACCTATCAACTCTGTCTTTTTTGTTCATAAAGTATAAAGAGAAGAGACAAGTACCTTCCTTAGGTACCTACTTATACTACTTATGTTCCTTGTACCTACTCGAATAATAATAATAATGTGTCTCCAATCTTCAAAGGAATTCATTATATCTCTGATTCTAAATATAGGTATTATGTAGGTAATTCTAATTAGGTAGATACATACCTATGTATTATCTACCTATCAACTCTGTCTTTTTTGTTCATAAAGTATAAAGAGAAGAGACAAGTACCTTCCTTAGGTACTTATACTACTTATCTTCCTTGTACCTACTCGAATAATAATAATAATAATGTGTCTCCAATCTTCAAAGGAATTCATTATATCTCTGATTCTAAATATAGGTATTATGTAGGTAATTCTAATTATTCGAGATTTGAGAGGTAAAGACAAAAGTGCCGCGCGGTGTAGAAATTAGAAAATATGTTCTCAAGTTGATTTTGAACAATATTTTCCTTCTCGCTCTATTCATTCTGATAAATAATTTTACTTTAGAAATTAATTTTCATGAAAAGAAGAGAAGAGATAATATGTATTAAAACTTAGTGATGCATTAAAATTTTAATTTAAAACTTTTTTCTCTTCTGAAAAAATAGCCTTTTTTTAAACATGAAACTTTCTTTACCTACCTTTTGTTTTGGAGCACAAAAGCCGAAGCTTGAAAACCACTTTGGTACTTTTGTATTATTAAATTTTATAAAAACTTTGGGAGAAAAATTGTCGCAATCACTTTGAAGCCGAAGCTTGAAAACCACTTTGGTACTTTTGTATTATTAAATTTTATAAAAACTTTGGGAGAAAAATTGTCGCAATCACTTTGTACCTATTTAAAAAGTACCTGGAGGTTTTAAACTGTTTGCTTGATCTTGATTGCCTTATAATAATATCTATGTACTTGTGTTATTATGCCTTTAAAATATCAAAATGGACGTACCCATTATGTACCTAGCCGCTATCCAGGTGGGCAAAGCCTATGGTCTGACGGTATTTGCTTCGGTAGGATGTCCTGTGGGAGTTGCCAAAGCTTATGAGTTGGGCGCAGACTATGTGGTGGATCACACGTAAGTACGATCTAACACGAGTATGTACGAACTAATACGAGTATGTACGAACTAACACGAGTATGTACGACCTATAACACGAGTATGTACGAACTAACACCAGTATGTGCGAACTAACACGAGAATGTACGAACTTACACGAGAAATGCTAGACAATCTAGACATCTCCACTAATTTTTATGCAGTGCACATGGCATACTTGAAGTATTTATACGGCGCTCATAAAGTTGTAACCCGTATGATTTGGAGTAAATCTGAGTTGCTCAAAATGTAGAACGTAGGCCAGAGGGCTGGGTAGAGTTCGAGTCCTAGCGTGGAAATTTAATAGTGTCTTTTATTAGCTTCAATACTATTGAAAAAATCTGGTGTGAACATCACACGACTTTCCTTATCCTATTGAATGATGCTTTTTTGAGTGTTCTTTTACCCTAACTTTCACAATATCTCTAACCGTTTTGGTGCTTGATCTTGATTGCCTTATAATAATATCTATGTACTTGTGTTATTATGCCTTTAAAATATCAAAATGGACGTACCCATTATGTACTTACTTTGTATTTGTATAACTAGATAGTAGGGTTTCATAATTTTGCAGTGAAAACAAGAGTAAAATTTGGCTAGTATAGTACCAATTAGGTATGTTCGAGTCACGAAAGTCGTAAGGAAATTTTCCAAATTCCTTTGTGTCTGACTACCTAAATGTATTCTACTTTCAACATAAAAAAGAAATGAGAAAAATCTGGTGTGAACATCACACGACTTTCCTTATCCTATTGAATGATGCTTATTTTTATGTTCTATAAATCTATAGTAACTTTTACAATATCTCTAACCGTTTAGTCAGGTTTTGGCACTAAAAACTGACCATCGAAATTTTGACCCGATTACATTACTTTCCTTCCTATAGGATAAGGAAAGTCGAAAGTCGTAAGGAAATTTTCCAAATTCCTTTGTGTCTGACTACCTAAATGTATTCTACTTTCAACATAAAAAAGAAATGAGAAAAAAGGTAAAACACATGTGTGTGCACAATTCACAAGTTGGAACGTGGAGAATTTTTTGTTTTTCAAATGTCATTTAGAAATCCTTGGAGATTTCCTAGTTTTCAGTCCAGGACATTTAAATGTTAATGTAGGAGACAAGTCGACTACTTTTAGCCTGGGTAAAGGTTGTTATGTTAGAAGCAAAGGATATTTTGTGGCAGGGTATAGGGCAGGCAGTATGCTGGATATAAAATAAATGAATATGCTACCCAGCAAGCACGTACAATACATTTAATGAAATGCTTTTCCCAGATTTTTTCTGTTTGTTTAATATCATTTTTTCCATAGAAACAAGCACCGTGCATTTTTGTTGGGAAATGATTATAATAACTTTTGTATATCTGAATACCTACCTTAAACTTATACACATAATTAGATAATTAACTATATGCATCGTTGGTCCGGAAACAAAAGCTGATAAGTAGAAAAAAAAGTGGAAACCTGAATTTTCACTGTAAAAATTATAATGATGATAATAATGAACGAGCCAGTTCAAGCGATACCAAAACTAAAAATCCAAAAAGAATGTAGGTAGGTAGGTACTTGGCAGATACCTATAGCAAGGAGAAGGAAGATTCTCAAGCATACATTAGTATTAGTATAAGGAGTGAGGAGTAGGTACATATACATATACCAGTATTAGTGGAGGGTGTAAAGTGTTTACGTGCCCAAGTACGCGAGGAAGCGCTAGTAAATTTCGGTGCTTATGAGGTAAAAATTATAATGATGATAATAATGAACGAGCCAGTTCAAGCGATACCAAAACTAAAAATCCAAAAAGAATGTAGGTAGGTAGGTAGGTACTTGGCAGATTTTTTTTTTGATCTGGGACCTATGGGAAAGAAGGTGTTGGGTTTCACAATTCTAGTAAGATGTTTAGAGCTATGCTTATTGTCTATGTATAATTAAGTTACTATTATAATTGTGAAATACTCCGGGTCTGAAACATATGCAGAGATGAAGAGGAAGACATCTGATAGAGTAGAATGGAGAGCTATAAACCAATCTTAGGATTGAAACAGATGATGATATAATATTAGATATTATGTAGGCCATACCTTGTATTACATATTATTACTATTATTATTTTAATTCCTTACGAACTATGCCTGTAGGTAAGTCTTAAAAACTTAAAATCCATAAATACACCAACACTAACTGGATATTCTGATTTTCATAGTAACCCGTTGATATATTTTCGATTGCAAATATTTCAACGGGTTACTTTCTGGTGTTCTCCATCAAGGTAGAATGCATGCGTGACACGGGAATTAGGATCTTTGTTGAGTTTGTATCCATAGGTGGTGGAGTTCAATATGTTGCTGAGCGGATTCAAACATAAATAGAACCACAATGCACTGAACACATCTCCCTGGATATTATTATTATTATTATGCATATTATTATTATTATTATTATTGTTGTTGTTACAATTTACAATGTAGTTGTAAGGGACAGCAAGGTAAAGAGAGGGAGGAAAGCCACTCACCTGATGTTTTTCTTCACTCTTACTTGGGGGCCGGCGTTGTCCTTTTTCCTTCCTTTGGGGTGAGTTAGTTGGATTAAAGGTGGACTGTATTGCGTCTGGTGGTGTGTGTGTGTTTTATGATTTTTACCTGTTATTATTATGACCATTATTATCTACAAAGACCTTCAATTATTATTTGTCGCGCACAGTACACAGTCTCCTGTCTTGAATAGTATTGTCATGATCTTCAATTATTATTTGTCGCGCACAGTCTCCTGGGACTTTATCTTTATCTTCATATTAGAGAGGAAACATTTCTTAGGAAGAAGAAATACCTAGTGATAATAATGAAAAATATTATTTTTTTCTTCAACCTGGGTGCGTGGGATTTAAATCAGAATATAAATATAAGAGGGAGTGATACGATAAGCAAGAGTGAACACAGCAGGGGGGTAATAAATGGACAGAAATTAGTTAGGTTAAACCCTGTTTACTTTTGAGCTTTCCAAATAAATTATTTTCACTTATACCTTTCAGTAATATTCATATTTTTTACTAGAGGATGAGAAGGAGAAGGAGAAGAAGAAAAAGAAGAAGAAGAAGGAGGAGGAGAAGGAGGAGGTGGAGGAGGAGGAGGTGGAGGAGGGTCAGATTAAATTCCGACAGATATAAATGGGGATTCATACACCTCTCTCTCTCTTCTACCCCCACTCCTATTCTATATTACCTAACTACATTATTTATAAAACCTGCTCGGAAAGATTATATCTCTCTGAATTCAGTTTGTAGCCCCGAGGCATCTCTCATCAAGATTTATTTTGTTCTCTCTTATCTTTATCTTGATTTTGATTTCTTGCTACACTTAAATTATTTCAGAGGAAGTATTGTGCTCAAATACCAACCATACTCAGTATCTAATCTATATCCATCTATTTATATCTACCGATTCCCTCTACATATAATAATTTCCCTCCCTCTACAGTATGTTTCCCTCGTCCAATCAGCAGAAGACGGCATACGATATCGGTCTCGGCATTCCTGCTGAACCCCCTCGTCCAATCTGCTTTTTTATAAACCCCATCATATCTCCCCTCCCTTCCAACAGTTCGTCTTCACACATTCCCCCTCTCTCTCTAATCTATATCAATCTATTTATATCTACCGATTCCCTCTACATATAATAATTTCCCTCCCTCTACAGTATGTTTCCCTCGTCCAATATGCTTTTTTTATAAACCCCATCATATCTCCCCTCCCTTCCAACAGTTCGTCTTCACACATTCCCCCCCTCTCTCTTTCTAATCTATATCCATCTATTTATATCTACCGATTCCCTCTACATATAATAATTTCCCTCCCTCTACAGTATGTTTCCCTCGTCCAATCTGCTTTTTTATAAACCCCATCATATCTCCCCTCCCTTCCAACAGTTCGTCTTCACACATTCCCCCCCTCTCTCTTTCCCCTCCTTCGCTACAACAAACCCCTCTTCCTGCACAATATCTCCCCTCCTTCGCTACTATATACCCCTCTTTCTACACAATATCTCCCCTCCTTCGCTACTATATACCCCTCTTCCTGCACAATATCTCCCCTCCTTTGCTACTATATACCCCTCTTCCTACACAATATCTCCCCTCCTTCGCTACTATAAACCCCTCTTTCTACACAATATCTCCCCTCCTTCGCTACTATATACCCCTCTTTCTACACAATATCTCCCCTCCTTCGCTACTATATACCCCTCTTCCTACACAATATCTCCCCTCCTTCGCTACTATATACATACCCCTCTTCCTACCCTCCTTCGCTGCTATATACCCCTCTTCCTACACAATATCTCCCCTCCTTCGCTGCTATATACCCCTCTTCTTACACAATATCTCCCGTCCTTTGCTACTATATACCCCTCTTCCTACACAATATCTCCCCTCCTTCGCTACTATATACCCCTCTTCCTACACAATATCTCCCCTCCTTCGCTACTATATACCCCTCTTTCTACACAATATCTCCCCTCCTTCGCTACTATATACCCCTCTTCCTACACAATATCTCCCCTCCTTCGCTACTATATACCCCTCTTCCTACACAATATCTCCCCTCCTTCGCTACTATATACCCCTCTTTCTACACAATATCTCCCCTCCTTCGCTACTATATACCCCTCTTCTTACACAATATCTCCCCTCCTTCGCTACTATATACCCCTCTTCCTACACAATATCTCCCCTCCTTCGCTACTATATACCCCTCTTCTCCTCGTTCTATTTCATTAGAAATACAGAGAGATGCGATGGTGCATGGACTGATGCATGGTTTTGTAAAACCTCATGATGGCGACACAAGGAGAGAGAGAGAGAGAGAGAGAAAGAGAGAGAGAAAGGGGGGAATAGGGAAAGAAAAAATGTAAATATATTTTTTTTCCATAATGAATAGTCTATAGGGTGTGTCAAAATTAAAACATCGCTTGTATTAGGTACGACTGTATGAAAATGAAAATATTGCCAGCTGCCAGTCTAGTTAGCGTGGAAGATATCACAAGAAGTTGAGGATGTCATTCAAATAATAATAATAATAATAATAATAATAATAATAATAATAATAATAATAATAATAATAATAATAATAATAATAATAATAATTTTAAATTTTAAAAAAAAAAAAAAAAAAAAAAAAAAAAAAGATGTCCGACTTGCGTACTGGGTCTTTTTTATTTATTTTTCATAGGTTCAGGGATTTATTTTTATTATTATTCCTACATAAAGTCCTTCACAATAAAATCGATTCGCCTGATATCCTTTCCAAGATCCCCATAAAAGCCTACCCGAGACAAACTCGAAACCGAACTTACGTGTTCGGAGAAAAAAAATGCCGCACAAACCTTGGGTATTTCTCACCGTTAAACCGCATGTTGAGATCGTATAATACTGAGGTGGCAAATAATCCTAAAATTGACATATTTCACTTACCATATCACATATCACCAATTCATCAAGTCAATCAAATAATAAATAGTACCTACATAACTATACCCTATACCTACGTATTGGAGAACCACTTTAGAGATGAGAAATATAGAAGAATAGTGCCTAATCCTTATAATACGCGAAATACTTATTTTGTAAAATCAAGACCTAACACACTGTATGGAGAAAGATGTTTAGCCTACATAATTCCTACAATCCTACATAATTCCAACCTTGCTTGAAAAATACTGTACAGAATTTATAGATGAACATAACATCAGAATAATCAAGATGAAGATTAAAGAAATTTTGATTGAGGAAAACAAGAAGTTAATCCGATGAATACCTTTGAATTATCACATTGAAGCCGAGTACTTTCTGAAGAAGTAAACAGCCGCACCCCCTAGAAGTTTCTGCAAGCTTAGGGGATGGTCAAACTTATGTACTTATTATTGTTTATAAATACATTGCTTATTCAATTCAATTCAATTCAATTCTTCTTCTCTTTAGAAACAGGTGAGATCACCATAAAAAAGGCATCTTCCAAGGGGACGCCCTGTCGCCGTTGCTATTTTGCATACCAGGTCGAGGGTTCGAATCCCTTCTAGGAGCCGTATTTTATATTTATAGAAACGTATCTGTAGAAAGGTTTCAACTGGCCTTCGATTTTGGAAGTATCATTCCCCGGACTCGGGCTGCCGGAATGGTTATATTACTCAGAATTATTTAGAGCATTTTATAATGTAGTTGTAGGTACATACAATACATGTACTCGTATGGTATAAATATTAAATACAAATCTACAATTTCATTTATATAGATTGTCAAATGTTTGAAGGAGAACATCAATTTCTTCTCTCAAAATTCTTCAAAATACATAAATGATTTTGTATTATTTTTTATTGGATATACTTCTTTTGGAAAGACAAGGAGAGAGAGAGAAAGAGAGAGAGAAAAAGGGAGAGAAAAAGAGAGAGAGAGAAAGAGAGAGAGAAAAAGAGAGAGAGAGAAAGAGAGAGAGA
>NW_007378549.1:61290-79943 GCF_000475195.1 Diaphorina citri | reverse complement strand
CTCAAGGTTACAGGGTGACTAGTAGTTACTTACATTGTACTCTCAAGGTTACAGGGTGACTAGTAGTTACTTACATTGCTACATTTTATTACCGCACCCTATAAACATTCAGGAGAAAGGTTAGTTCACGTCCTCCATTCAGCAGTTGAGTACTCTTCAGTATATTATATAGGTGCTTTACATCTACATATACATACCTAGGTATGTATTTTGTTCACGTCCTCCATTCAGCAGTTGAGTACTCTTCAGTATATTATATAGGTGCTTTACATCTACATATACATACCTAGGTATGTATTTTGTGTAGGGACTGACTACGGGGAAAATACTCAGGGGGTCGTGCTACGCGCTCCCTCACGGTCCATCAGTGCAGCGTAAAATAGGCATAACTTTGAACTGCCGCGCCATTTTGAATCAGAAAGGAATGTGACAATTTTAAGTAGCTCTATGTCACCCCGAGTACTCTTCTTAACAACCACAAAAAAATTCATCAAGAGTTCCAACATTAGAGTTGCAATATACGTATTGGAGTTAGAATAGAAGACTTTGCATAAGCTTATAATAATTTGACAACAAAGAATAAAGAAAATTCCTTGTTCTGTCTGTCCGTTATAAAGAAATGAAGTTGTTAACATGAAGCCTGCTACTCTTTTCCTACTCAGGTATGATCGAAATGAAGTGGGTAAATACGTACTTGGGCTCTATGTTAACATGAAGCCTGCTACTCTTTTCCTACTCAGGTATGATCGAAATGAAGTGGGTAAATACGTACTTGGGCTCTATTTATCTTTTTTATGACTTATTATACGAGAAGAAGTTTTAGAAAAAATAAAAATAGGAGCATAAAAAAGAGAAAAAGCTATTTGCCGCACGTGTGGTGGGAATTTTGTTTTATTACATTTTGACTGGCATCACATTCATTTTCCTAGGTGATGTTGAAAGTTCAACTCAAGTTTCTAACGCTGTAATGTTTTTCTTCAACTAGGTTGAATGTAGTCAAATGTTCATGTTAAGAAATTCATAAACTTATTGCATGTGACATTTGTATTGGTAATGAAAACAATTTAATCCCTAGTCATTGAATTAATAACCGAAGGAACTGCGCTGCGGTTCGAAACTCAGAGGCGAATAATCGAGTCAGAAAGAGAATCACAATTCCAAACAGAATACCTAATGATTTTTATTATTGTGTATTAGCTAGGTATTATTTCTATTTCTACTTTTTAATCCCTAGTCATTGAATTAATAACCGAAGGAACTGCGCTGCGGTTCGAAACTCAGAGGCGAATAATCGAGTCAGAAAGAGAATCAATTCCAAACAGAATATAATGATTTTTATTATTGTGTATTAGCTAGGTATTATTTCTATTTCTACTTCTACTCTGGGTGGATTTTGGATTCAACATATATGTACGTACAGTCATAAAGTTTGTATCCAAATGAAACGTTATAACACGACCTTACCAAACCATATGCTATGCTTATTAAAACTAAATATTTCCCAAATTTAATTATAATAGCTCCATTTTTTGGATCCTGGGGGGTGGGGAACAGGAGATTAGCTGAAAGGGATATTCATGCAGTACAGAACAAAATAGAAACTAATGTAATTGTGCAGGGGGAAATTTAATTAGATTTTCACATTGTTGTGAAATTTAAATCTTTGTCCAAAATCTGAGGGAGGGAGGTAGGGAAGGGATTATGTATTGTAGCATGTATGAAGATATTTTATGGTATCCGGGGGGATTTTGCTTGTACTTGTACTGGTAGGTAATCTCATGTAGTGTGGTATCAGTAGAGTACTTACATTATGTATTGTAGCATGTATGAAGATATTTTATGGTATCCGGGGGGATTTTGCTTGTACTTGTACTGGTAGGTAATCTCATGTAGTGTTATCAGTAGAGTACTTATCTATCAATTCTGGAGATACCATAGCTACGACACAGATAATAATATTCTGGATATATGTACCTGGAGATACGCACCTACATAACTGACATTGACACGACACACGACGTGATTCGACGAAATTAGGTAGAAAACACACACACACACACACGCACACACACACACACACACACACACACACACACACACACACACACACACACACACACACACACACACACACACACACACACACACACACACACACACACACACACACACACACACACACACACACACACACACACACACACACACACACACACACACACACACACACACACACACACACACACACACACACACACACACACACACACACACACACACACACACACACACACACACACACACACACACACACACACACACACACACACACACACACACACACACACACACACACACACACACACACACACACACACACACACACACACACACACACACACACACACACACACACACACACACACACACACACACACACACACACACACACACACACACACACACACACACACACACACACACACACACACACACACACACACACACACACACACACACACACACACACACACACACACACACACACACACACACACACACACACACACACACACACACACACACACACACACACACACACACACACACACACACACACACACACACACACACACACACACACACACACACACACACACACACACACACACACACACACACACACACACACACACACACACACACACACACACACACACACACACACACACACACACACACACACACACACACACACACACACACACACACACACACACACACACACACACACACACAGAAAATCCACGAGATTTAGGTGTGTAGATCCCCCCTGCAATCTGAACCCTAACGTATAGTTAGATTTGTTGTTATAAACATTCCAGGCACGTATGTTTAACTTATAAAAAAAGGTTTATAATACATAAAATATAATACTAGTATATGGCTCGTAACATAAAAGTATTAAAGCTCATATTGACCCCAAAAGCCCCCCCTAGCATTTTAAACCCCAAGTTTCAAGTACTCTATTGAACTTGCTGTCATTTTTTATTTTATTTTATCTACTTTTATAATATTATTTTTCCCCCGAAGGGTAGGGAGGGTTTCTGAAAACAAATTTTATATATAAAAATGTATTAACTAACATAGATATGAATAGTTGTGATTTATCTACATATAAATAGATAGTAAACAGGGGTGTTTATAAAAGGATAGGAAATAATATATGCACGGACATGTATTTACATACTTGGGGTTAGAAGTACCTTTGATTTTTTGTATTCTATTAAATATAGCTCCATATTATTTATTTTATTTCACTTCAAAGAATACCTACCTATACACATGTCAATAAGAGATAATTGATTATTAGATTCAGATTTTCAGATTTTTCCCTTTACTTACTCATCAAGACCTACCATCCAAACGGACATGTATTTACATACTTGGGGTTAGAAGTACCTTTGATTTTTTGTATTCTATTAAATATAGCTCCATATTATTTATTTTATTTTACTTCAAAGAATACCTACCTACACATGTCAATAAGAGGTAATTGATTATTAGATTCAGATTTTTCAGATTTTTCCCTTTACTTACTCATCGAGACCTACCATCCCATCCTGCCAAATTTCAAGTTTCTAGGACATCGGGAAGTGCCTCATAATTTTGATGAGTGATTCAGTGAGTCAGTCGTAAAATAAGCGATTTTCAAACCGTTTTTTCTACCCCTTCCGGTAAAGCTAGAACTTTGGAATTTCGAAGGTATAATATCGAAGTAAAGGTTAACATATGAAGTTTCTAGGACATCGGGAAGTGCCTCATAATTTTGATGAGTGATTCAGTGAGTCAGTCGTAAAATAAGCGATTTTCAAACCGTTTTTCCTACCCCTTCCGGTAAAGCTAGAACTTTGGAATTTCGAAGGTATAATATTGAAGTAAAGGTTAACATATGATCTAAATTTCGTGACATTACATTGAAAATTGACGGAGTTATGATAGAGGTAAAAATGCGTCGAAATGTTTCGTGTAATATACAGGTGCGCCTAGACTTAGGTGCCTACCTACTTGAAAAAGCTTTTGTCTTGCAGGTTCTATTCGTCAACGGGGCGAATTTCATCCTAAACAAATCAGGTTCGTTCTTGAATCAGGGAATGGCTGGCCTTCTCCTATCCTGAGTACGTTTATTATACGTAGGTACATACATAATATAGGTATGATTCAAAATTTTCAGGCTGCATCTCTCACAAAAATCATTTTCGAGCGAGTTAATACCTAAAGATCACAACTTTCACTTTTCAAACTAAAAAAAAAGTGTGGATAAAAGCAAAACAGAAAGAATGTGGCGTGAAAATAGAAGCACACAAATATCAAGTCTATAGAACTAGAACTTAAGACTAGGAGGGCAGTAGGGAAGGATTGGGCTATAGAATAAGAAGGGGTTTTTTTCTCGACCAAATGAGTCCCCTGTGAGATATATGTCACTGAATTCCCTAAAGTACCATTCCTTAGAGTCATTTTCGGTAGGAAAACTTTCAAAAGAAAGTATATGGGTAGATGACAATGAAGAGGGGAAGGTTAGTTGAAATAATAGTGTGCTTAGAGTATGGCAAGGGGATTATACAATATATGTACATAGAGTAGAGATACTATAGGGCAAAATTCAGAGCTATGTAGGTTTGTATAGATAGAATATAGTGTTGTACATAAATATGTATTTTATTTACTTATACTCTATATACATATAATATAATATATGTATATAGAGTGGGTTAAGCGGTGTTGTATGTTTATTGCTAGATATACATATTTAACACAATATAGATTATTGGGTGACGAAAAGTGTTGAATTACCCAATAGCATTCATCAATCAGTTGTTTGGAGGAGAAAAGTATATGGGTAGATGACAATGAAGAGGGGAAGGTTAGTTGAAATAATAGTGTGCTTAGAGTATGGCAAGGGGATTATACAATATACATAGAGTAGAGATACTATAGGGCAAAATTCAGAGCTATGTAGGTTTGTATAGAATATAGTGTTGTACATAAATATGTATTTACTTATATTATAATATATGTATATAGAGTGTGTTAAGCGGTGTTGTATGTTTATTGCTAGATATATCTAACACAATATAGATTATTGGGTGACGAAAAGTGTTGAATTACCCAATAGCATTCATCAATCAGTTGTTTGGAGGAGGAGGATGATGATGATGATGATGCAGAGACATTCTGTACTTCTCCATCCTTCCCAATAGCTATGTATAACGAACAACCTATAAATATCTAGGTACCTACCTACTATCCATAATATGTATACACTTTCGTGGAATGAGATACTGAAAGCACCTACCTACTATCCATATGTATTCTGTACTTCTCCATCCTTCCCAATAGCTATGTATAACGAACAACCTATAAATATCTAGGTACCTACCTACTATCCATAATATGTAGGTATACACTTTCGTGGAATGAGATACTGAAAGCAACCTACCACTCTACAGTTTACACGAGAATTAGGTATGACGTATTAAAGAATCAAATGCAAAATTTTATACCTAGTAACATCGATATTAAATTGTATTAAATATTATTAGAATTGATGGTTCGTCTCTTATTAATTAATACCTATGTAAAGCGAGATAATTTGCGTAATATACACCGCGTGGTAGCAGTATATGTATAGTATGTAGGTATAGGTTATACTGATGCATAGAACCTCATCTCTTAACTACCTGGATAATGGCTAATGCTACATTTTATTACCGCACCCTATAAACATTCAGGAGAAAGGTTAGTTCACGTCCTCCATTCAGCAGTTGAGTACTCTTCAGTATATTATGTAGGTGCTTTACATCTACATATACATACCTAGGCATGTATTTTGTGTAGGGACTGACTACGGGGAAAATACTCAGGGGGTCGTGCTACGCGCTCCCTCACGGTCTATCAGTGCAGCGTAAAATAGGCATAACTTTGAACTGCCGCGCCATTTTGAATCAGAAAGGAATGTGACATTTTTAAGTAGCCTCTATGTCACCCCGAGTACTCTTCTTAACAACTACAAAAATTTTTATCAAAAACGGTCTAGCCGTTTTCTTGTGAAAAGAGGACAAACGTGGATGCATAAGGAGTAAGAATAACTAAAAAATTCACGATTCTAAGCAATGTACAGACAGACATCTGTACAGACAAAGTACAGTACAGACAAGCAATGTACAGACTAAACAATGTACAGTACAGACAATGTACAGACAAATCTATGTAGTTTCATGCCAAATATCTTACAACAGACAAGCAATGTACAGACTAAACAATGTACAGTACAGACAATGTACAGACAAATCTATGTAGTTTCATGCCAAATATCTTACATAGGTATTGTATAATAGTAATAAATAAAATTAGAGAACCTATTTGTAAATTGCTAAAAATTGTAGAAAAATATATAAAGTTTTCTGGAAATATAAAATAGTGAGAAGCTTTTTGTATGTAGGTAGGTATGTATGGACATGAAAACGTACGAGATAATGTATAACGAATTATACCTACTCATAATCATAACTCATATATCCACCAACCAGTGGTGTGGTGTAATGTGATTTTCAATCCCACTCGGGATTTGCGGGATTGCGAGATTTCCCCGTATTGTACGCAAAATTTCAAAAAGCCATAGGATACGAGTACATACTAGGCAGTTATATTATAATTATATGTCTTTGTAATATGAAAACGTACGAGACAATGTATAACGAATTATACCTACTCATATTCATAACTCATATATCCAAAAGTTACGGGTTTTTTTGTTTTTCGAAATTTCGAACAGGCTCCGAGAAAATCAATTAAAGCATAAATTCTGGGACACCCTGTATGTCTGTCTGTTACGCTGAAATAGACCTGAATTTTTTTGTGGTTATAAGGACAGTAGGTACTGAGGGTGACATAGGCTACTTAAAATTGTCACATTCCATCCTGATTCAAAATGGCGGCGCTTCAAAGCCGTACAAAGGACGGGTCAGCTACTAATTTATGAAGGTACCTAATACATACAAGTTTCAAGTCATGTGATGGTCGTCATAAGGAAGATGACACTTGATTTTTTAATGTTATGTATAGTAATTATTGTCACATTCCATCCTGATTCAAAATGGCGGCGCTTCAAAGCCGTACAAAGGACGGGTCAGCTACTAGTAGTATAATTGTCACATTCCATCCTGATTCAAAATGGCGGCGCTTCAAAGCCGTACAAAGGACGGGTCAGCTACTAGTAGTATAATTATGAAGGTATATACCTAATACATACAAGTTTCAAGTCATGTGATGGTCGTCATAAGGAAGGTGACACTTGATTTTTTAATGTTATGTATAGTAATTTCAGAAAAAGGCTGCTAAGGAATTTTATTACCCAAACAGATAGGTAGGTACCTACCTAATATTATTATGTTTTTCCCCACAGTTTTATTTCACTGGTGAGCCGGAAATGTCCCAAATAATATATATAATCTTATTAAAATTACCACAGATAGGTAGGTACCTACCTAATATTATTATGTTTTTCCCCACAGTTTTATTTCACTGGTGAGCCGGAAATGTCCCAAATAATATAATCTTATTAAAATTACAGTAAATTGCTAAAAATCATGGAAAAATATATGAGGTTCTCTGGAAATATAGAATGCATAGTGAGAATTTTTTTTGTCTGTAGGTGGAGACATGTACTATGTAGGTGTACATTGGAAAAGAGGGGAAGAGAGAAAATGAAGAGGAAGGGGGAGAGGGGGGGGGGAATATGGCAACATGTTTTCCTGATGGAAAATAGAAAGTTGATGATGAACAAGGCTAAAGGAGGAGGAGAAGGAAGAGGAGGAGAAGAAGAAGGAAGAGGAGGAGGAAGAGAAGGACAATAAATAAAATAAGGAAAATACGAAGAAAAAGAAGAGGAGAAAGGAGAAAAAAAAAAAAAAAAAAACAACAACGAATAGGATAGGAAGCACAAAAGGAGGAGGAAGAGGAGAAGGAAAAAATGAAATATGTAGGAGATATTGTGAGGAGGAGAAAAAGAGAAAGTAAAAGAAAATTAGAGAGAGAGAAAATAGAGCAGGAGTCAAAGAGAACTGTATGTACTTGAGAGGGAGGGAGGGAGGGAGAGAGAGAGAGAGAAAGAGAGAGAGAGAGAAAGAGAGAGAGAAAGAGAGAGAAAAAAGAAGAGAGTAAAAAGCATAAAAAAATTCGCGCTTTGTAGGTAGTATTCTACTCCTTTTTCGTAAATAAAAAAATAACAAGGGCAAAGTAAATGAAGTATTATTACCAAGCTATGTACCTATAAGTTACTTACACAATCTACTCATACAAAGGTACTCATAGTTGAAACTTGAAAAGTTGAAATCGAATTTTGAGATATTTTTAGATTTCAACTTGAAAAGGTAAATAGAGGTAGGCAGAAGAAACATCGAAAGATTATAGGAGGAAGAGAGAGGAAGAAAGAGAGAGACAGAGAGGGTGGAAGAACAAGAGAGAGAGAGAGAGAAAGGGGAGGGAGAGAGAACGTTGTTCAGTTCACTGAACCACTAGTACTGTTGAGAGAGAGAGAGAGATATTAGTCATAAATGTTATCATGTAAATAAAGCGAAATGTAAACAATAAAACAATCCACACAGTAGTGAAAATAGATATACTACATACTACTTATAAGTTAGTAGCTTAGTAGATACTCTTCCAAACAAGTAGTGGAGATTCTGGAAATAGATAGGTACTTAATAGAATTAGCAGACACTCTTCTAAATAATCCACAATAGTGTTGTAGGCAAATACTATGTATAGTAGATCCCTATACGAATGTAATCTACTATTACGAGCACACACTTATTAGCTGTTATCTTCAAATTATGTACAATAGCTGTTATCTTCAAAGTTAGATACTGAATTATTTGAAGATATTAATGTAGGTACCTATTTCTTTTATTTGAATAATACTGATAAGAGAAGTATTAGATGCTAACATGTATTATAATGTTATCCATGTAGTGGTATCTATGTACTATGTAGGTGTCTTAGGTATATATAGGTAATTTTGTATATGTACCGATTATTAGGGAGGGAAAAAGAGGGAGTGAGTGAGTGAGTGAGTGAGTGAGTGTGTGTGAGAGAGAGAGAGAGACAGAGAGACAGAGGGAGGGGAAGAAAGAACAAGAGAAAGAGAGAAGGGTTTCCACAAGCATGGAAATATGTATCTGATTGGGAAAAAAACTACCTACCATATTTCCAATGGATAGTTCCAATGCCTTCCATCTTCCATTGTTCACATTCACAACTCGTAAGTTACCAAAGCAGCATTAACTCACAAGCAATACATATGTGTATCAAGCTAAAGCTGGAAATCCCAGGGGAATAAGTCACAAAACGTCAGATGACATTGAGAGCACAAATCTAACGTAAATCATGTAAATTTATCCCCCGTACAATCCTGTCAAAGTTTCTTTTCGTTAGCACGAGAGCGAAAAGTTCAAAAGTGAAATAACGAAACAGAAATAACAATGTAGAAACTTTAAAAACAAAATAAAATCCCTGGAATAATAATAATAATTGATTGAACTACTCCAGGGGGTAACCAATCCTCCGTCGCTTCCAGCGGCGCAATCGGGTCTACGGATTCTGGAGAGCCCGAAGCACCATGTCAGCCAAGTAATTTAAGATTTAAAAAGAAAGAGCGATACTTTTTTGGAACACTGAATGTAAATTCCTTAATGAAAATAGGAAAAATGAAACAAATGATTAAAGTTCTAGATGACTGCAATATAAAAATCCTAGCGTTACAAGAAACGAGATTTACAGACGAAAATGTGATAGAAAGTGAAGGATACAGAATATTCAAAGGGAAGCCAGGTAGAAATCCAGGAAGAGGCGGAGCAGGAATACCACATCTAGGAACAGCATTCATAGTAAACTCTCAATTTGTCAACACAGTTCAAGAATTTCATTCGCCAAGTGATCGACTTTCCATCTTGTCTTTCCGGAGCTTGAACAAAACATACACTCTGATAAACAGCCATGCCCCAATAAATGCAGACAACCAAAGAGATCCAAATAAAGTAGATCATTTCTGGGAATGTTTAGAATGTGAGTTAGCAAAAATTCCAGCATCAAATATTAAAATTCTTCTAGGAGATTTTAATGCCCAAATCGGACAAGAGAAAAAATACTCCAAAACTGTAGGATCATATCCAGCTCATAAGAGGACTAACAAAAACGGAGAACGACTAATAGAGCTCTGTAAAAGTAATAATTTAAAACTAATGTCAACAAATTTCAAGAAAAATCCCAAAAAACAAAAAACATGGAAACATCCAAATCAGAACTTCGGCGAATTTCAAATAGATCACGTCGCCATATCTTATAACAATCAAAGAGAAAAACACGAACGACGCTAACAACACACAGGAAACATCATCCTAAAGCCAGCGTACTCCGCATGAATACACCTAGGAGAGAAGGAGGAAGGGAGTTGATAGACATTAAGAACTTACATAACAACCAGGTCAAAATGTTGAGAACCTACTTCCTCACCAGAAAAGAAACGTCACCCTTGCACCAGCCCACATGCTTGATAGACAAAGGTTATACACCACTGAACCTAACTAGTGTAGAACCACAAAGAAACGAAAAGATCACAAGTTTCGAAGAAAAATATCGATAGTGGATAAGCAAAACCCTTCATGGAAGACATCCGCACGATCTCAATCAGCCCCATGTCGACAAACAAGCGTCGAACGAATGGTTGAGAGCGGGCGAGTTATTTCCAGAAACGGAAGACTTTCTTATGGCCATTCAAGATCAAGTGGTTCATACTAGAAACTATCAAAAGTATGTGACTAAAGATCCAGGTGTGAGGGATGACAGATGCAGGAAATGCCGTGAGAAGCCGGAGACTATACAACACATCACGGCAGCATGCAGCATGTTATCACAGAATGATTTCTTGTACCGCCACAACCAGGTTGCAGCTATTGTCCAAAGACTATACAACACATCACGGCAGCATGCAGCATGTTATCACAGAATGATTTCTTGTACCGCCACAACCAGGTTGCAGCTATTGTCCATCAAGAATTGTAACATTTTCTCTCCCAAGTCTCCTCAGTCATCCTGTATGTTCGTATGTGTGTTTTATGTCAATTTTAAAGTTCCCCTGCCCTCCTTCTTCTTTCTATTCTCTCTTTATTTCCAAACCTATAAAATTCGTGTTGATAAAACATTATTTTTCCGAGTTTTTCTTTGCCTCTTTTCTCATTCTCTCTCTCTCTCTCTCGTTTTTTCCTCGTTTTCTTCCTCTCTATTTTTTACTAGCTTTCTCGATTTCTCCAATTCGTTCATCATTTATTACATCATTTTTCTTTCTCTCTGCCTCTCTCTCTCTCTCTTAAAATTTCTCTTTCCGGCGTACATTTATGTTCCGTTTTATCTCTTCTTTCTAGTAGATTCTGTATAATATTTTCTCATTTTCTTCTTCCTCCTCCTATTTTTACTTACATTTTCTTTCTTCTTTTTTCTTCTCCTTGTACTAATGCTAAAATATGATAAGTTCTTTTCTCTCTTCTCTCGAATGAATAGATATCTTATAGAGACCGGTAAAATATTCCAAGTCATCTCGTGTTTTAAGAATGAGAAATGGTTATGAGCCACGAGTATGAGTATGAGTTAGTAGTGTGCGCATACTGTTTACCTACTCTTGTTTATTGTTGGACTATTGTATACAAAGGTATAGACGTAGAGACATTATCTTCGCATCGCTTATAATTATATTCTTCTGTGTATTATTTTTAGGAATATTTTCAATAGATGGCTCATCAACAGACAGAAATTTTTCCAATGTGATTTTTAGAATTGAGGTTGCAACTCTTGTTTATTGTTGGACTATTGTATACAAAGGTATAGACGTAGAGACATTATCTGCAGAGGTCATGGCTTTTAAAGACTTTGCTCATTTTATTGAATGCGGCTGTTGCTTTTGCAATGCGTGTTTTTATTTCTTGGGCGGTGTCCCTGTTTTCATTTATTATTGTTCCCAAGTAGATGGTATGTGGGACGCGTTCTATTTGTTGGTTGTTGACGAGGATTTGGGCGTTTTTGTTTGTGTTCTTACTGATTAGCATGAGTTTTGTTTTCTTGTTGTTGATATCCAGCCCGTATTTGTTGCTTGTGGTTGCTATTTTGTTTACTAAGCGTTGTAGGCCTTGTTTGCTGTCTGCGAAAACAATGGTATCATCCGCATAATATCTTATATTGCTGAGTCGTTCGCCATTGATAGTTATACCTTCTTCTTCGCCTTCCAGTGCTTCTTTGAAGATTTGTTCGGAATAGATATTGAATAGCAGTGAAGAGAGAACACAACCTTGCCTGACTCCTCGTTCTATTTTAACTGCTTCTGTTGTTTCTCCATCGATTCTCATTGTTTCGGATTGGCCCCAGTACAAGCTGATGATTATTTTCAAGTCTTTTTCATCAATGCCAGTTTTCTTTAAGATGTCAATCATTTTTTCATGCTGAACTCGGTCAAATGCTTTCTGGTAGTCAATTAAGCAGCAGTATACTTCGCAGTTTACGTCTCTGCATCTTTGCACCAAGACCTGTACAGCAAAAAGGGCTTCTCTGGTTCCCACCGCATTGACAAACCCGAACTGGTTTCGAGATATTTGGTCTTCGCATCGCTTATAATTATATTCTTCTGTGTATTATTTTTAGGAATATTTTCAATAGATGGCTCATCAACAGACAGAAATTTTTCTAATGTGATTTTTAGAATTGAGGATGCATAAGGTAAGGAGTAAGAATAACTAAAAATTTCACGATTCTAAGCAATGTATATTCAAATATACAATTTTATTTATACAATAATAATAGATAGATAGGTAATTATACAATATACAGTATACCTACTTACCTACATATGTCGATCTACTGATGGTCTTAGAATCCAGGTTTTATAATCACACTCTTGTTTATTGTTGGACTATTGTATACAAAGGTATAGACGTAGAGACATTATCTGCAGTCATAAATTAAGAACTACTCTCGGGTAGGTACTTTTTATGTAAATATTTCAAAGGGTTACACTCTGGTGTTCTTTGTTCATCCAGCATCTTAAATGTGAGGTATTGGGTATGTCCCATAGAATGTCCATTATCCAATGAGGGACATACTATGGGATGGGCATCCTTCGACACAGAAAACGAGTCTAACATAGTTATGTGAAGGTAGAAAGATTGACTTACGTTATGATACCAAGTGATCTTGTGTTCCTTTGGGTTGGCTCTAACTTTGCATTCAAAATACACATCATCCCCCTCTTTGATGGCGTTAGGTTTCAACTTTGGTCCAAGCCTGAGTGTTACCATAGGTTGATCTGAAATAACCAAACACAAAATAGGAATAGAGTATTTTACATAATCTTGCCAGATTTTTGTTATAATCACTTGATTGTCTAGTGACTAGTGTCACTAGTGGTAATACCGTGTTTTCATGAAGAAGTTGAAGAACACACTATACATAAATGTATGTTATACTTACTACGTACATCTTAATAAATAAAATCAGTGAACTTTTTGTAAACTGCTAAAAATCGTAGAAAAATATACAATAAGGAGTGCTGGAAAATATAAAATAGTGAGAAGTTTTTTGTCTGTACCTATGTAACTTAGGTAAGTCTGCTTGTTACGCTGAAATAGACCTTTGATGTCCTCTTTTCACGTGAAAACGGCTCGACCAATTTTGATGATTTTTTTTTTTTTATTTGTGGTTGTTAAGAATATTATTAAGAACTGAGGGCATAGGCTACTGTCATATTCCATCCCGAGTTGAAATGGCGGCGCTTCAAAGTCATGCACTCATGCCTCTTACGCCGCGCTGATCCCATTCAAAGGACAGGTCAAACACTAATCTTCACTAAAATGAAGCAAGTTCAAAGTTCAAGGTCACTGTATGATTAGAACATGAATTGAGTTTACATTTACATAATCTTCTTCCTTTAAAAAAAAAAAACTCGTAACGTTATTTTCCTATAAAGGAACCCAAAGTTATTCAAGGGGAAAATGAATATTATGAAAATAAATAATGATTGTTGATTCAGAACGTTCAGCTCAAAATCTGTAAAAAAAAGAAAAAAAAAAAAAACTTACCGCCTAACAATTTTTTGTATTATTGTAACAAAATTTGTGTAAAAAATAAATGAAGAAGAAGGCGAAATATATAGTATATCAAGATTATCAAGACTCGAGCACAAGAAGTCTTATTGGGCGCTGCTTTTGCTTTTGATGTTTGTTGGATATTTGAGGAGCGAAATTACTGCTGTCATCATTCGACTAAATTTCTAATTACCTATTACAAAGCTATCTTACTTTACTCGGAAGAATCGGTGCGAAATATATACCTAGTATATCAAGATTATCAAGACTCGAGCACAAGAAGTCTTATTGGGCGCTGCTTTTGCTTTTGATGTTTGTTGAACATTTGAGGAGCGAAATTACTGCTGTCATCATTCGACTAAATTTCTAATTACCTATTACAAAGCTATCGCACTTTACTCGGAAGAATCGGTCACTGAGGTAAGCCTTCAACAGAAGGTAGTGATGTTGTGGCAGGAGTTGTTTCAGCTTGTACAATAAACCAGTCTGCCAAACGCGGTCAAATGCGGCTGAGCAGTGACTCTTCTCCTCCAAAGTTGAGGAAATGATGTTCACAACACAATGAATCTGTTGAACAGTTGAATAGCCAAAGCGGAATGGGAACCCAAGCCTGAGTGTTACCATAGGTTGATCTGAAATAACCAAACACAAAATAGGAATAGAGTATTTTACATAATCTTGCCAGATTTTTGTCATCGTAATTCTTCATGTGATTCTCCTCCAAAGTTGAGGAAATGATGTTCACAACACAATGAATCTGTTGAACAGTTGAATAGCCAAAGCGGAATGGGAACTGATGGTGATGGTCGGGAACGATGCGATCTAAAGAGTACTCTGCATATTCTTTCTTAAAACTTCTTCTGGTGGTTGGTGGTTTGTTGGGCTTTTGGATCATGATGATATTAACATACATACCTACTTCCATATTACTGGCCAGTAATAATGTAGCGTTGAAGATGTGAGTTGAAATATACGAAGAATTCCTCTGTCTGGTAGTTTTTGCAGAATCTTGCCAGTTACCTCACGAGGTTCAAACTTACACAGAAATGTTCGCCAGAAAGTCCACTAAGTTCCTTTTTGTTATTTTAAAAAATATTCGTCCAGAGACCATCACGAGGTTCAAACTTACACAGAAATGTTCGCCAGAAAGTCCACTAAGTTCCTTTTTGTTATTTTAAAAAATATTCGTCCAGAGACCGCATGAAAGTGGCGCAATTTTGAATGTATCCAAATGAATACAATGCCAAGATAAGGGTTAAAGTATAGGTAATATAATATACAGGGTGTCCCAGAATTTATGCTTTATTTATTGTTTTTCTGAATTTATTGTTTTTCTCAGAGTCTGTTTCAAATTGAAAAAAAGTAATTCTTTGACCTTTTTTCGCCCGCGTACCCCTTGGGTACCCGGATTTAATCTCACGAAACATGAAATTTTACGTAGAATAATAATATGCAATAAAAAATTGGTGTTCTCATTTGAAATTCCAAAGTTGGAACCAAGTTCGCGGTTTTCGCGAATTTCTTCGCGAATTTCGAATTTGACAATTTTTTTGCAAAAATCAAAGAGATACGGGTTTTTTATTTTTCGAAAACTCCAACAGATTCGGAGAAGTTTGAGTGAGTCATACATTGGTGCACACCCTGTATAACTATGTATATATGTACTTATTTATAACATAATACTAGGAACTACTACCTGTAGGGAAATACTATCAGAGTAGCAATGATATATAAAAAAATATCAACTACAGCAGCTGTAGCTTTAAGAAGAACAAAGGTAGATAATATCTATTTAGGTACAGGTGATTTCAAGTTGAACTTTTTTAATTTTGGAATTTCTCCGTTTCAAAATTTTCTTTAAATAAAAAGAAAAAAACTGTAATTATTATTACTATTATTATTTTCTAAAACGTTTCCTTTTCTCTTCAAAGGCTTCGTCTCTTCCTCCCTCTCTTATTTCTCGTAATTTAATGTAAAGGAAATAATTATGTAACTAAATGAACAAACTTTTACTTTACTCCGTAGAGTGCAAAACAGTCTTATATACCCGTTGCCATCTACAGTCTACACTCACTCCTTGTACCTCTGCAATAAAGATAATGGAAGGTAAATAGACCAATGTAGAAAGTATAAACGAATCCTAACAATTACAAGATAATGGAAGGTAAATATACTAATGTACAAAGTATAAACGAATCCTAACAATTACAAGATAATGGAAGGTAAATAGACCAATGTATAAAGTATAAACGAATCCTAACAATTACAAGATAATGGAAGGTAAATAAACCAATGTATAAAGTATAAACGAATCCTAACAATTACAAGATAATGGAAGGTAAATAGACCAATGTAGAAAGTATAAACGAATCCTAACAATTACAAGATAATGGAAGGTAAATATACTAATGTAGAAAGTGTAAACGAATCCTAACAATTACAAAATAATGGAAGGTAAATATACCAATGTATAATAAAGTATAAACGAATCCTAACAATTACAAGATAATGGAAGGTAAATAATGTAAATATACCAATGTATAAAGTATTATATAAACGAATCCTAAGGGTAATGTTACACCAAGCGCGCATTTGCAAACGACCGTAGGGTTTGTGTAACATTGCGCGTACAAGATAATGGAAGGTAAATAGACCAATGTATAAAGTATAAACGAATCCTAACAATTACAAGATAATGGAAGGTAAATAGACCAATGCAGAAAGTATAAACGAATCCTAACAATTACAAGATAATGGAAGGTAAAAAGACCAATGTATAAAGAGTAAACGAATATCAACTCCGCGCACACACGAACGCTGTTTGCAAGCCAATGTTTGTGGAAAAATGATTGCAAACACCGTTTGCAAACGTTTGCAAACACTGTTTGCAAGCGAGGCGCGCTTGGTGTAACATTATTATAACAGCTCCGCGCACACACGAACGCTGTTTGCAAGCCAATGTTTGTGGAAAAATGATTGCAAACGTTTGCAAACGATGCGCGCTTGGTGTATATAACATTACTCTAACAATTACAAGATAATGGAAGGTAAATAGACCAATGTATAAAGTGTAAACGAATCCTGATTGTTTGTTTCCTGCTGACAGGAGAATTGCTTCCCGTCTTGTAATTCTGTTTACATTTAATCTTTACTTTGAGAACATACATAAACAAATGAAAGAAATAATCCATGTCTAATACGAGTAGGTACAGGGTGAATATTATTATAAGAAGCAATCAGTTCCTACACCCACTCTACTCATGATAGAATATTATACGTATATCTATGTGTAGGTAAACTGGGTGAATATTATTATAAGAAGCAATCAGTTCCTACACCCACTCTACTCATGATAGAATATTATACGTATATCTATGTGTAGGTAAACCATGAAACAGAGCCGTGAACTTCAGTACAACTCCTTCATCAGTTTCATCACTTACAAATGCAGGTATGGAATGAAAATGGGAGATAAAATACTTTCCCCCATTTCCTCTTCCTATTCATCTTGGAACCCTTCAGAAAGATTTGAAGAGGGTAGTATTGCATTGATGCCGGGATTTGTCAAAGGCCTTTAATAGGAAACAATATGGAAAACATTGTCAGGAAAATAAAGGCAGCACTTGGAACAAAAACTAATAAAGATATAAAAGAGTGTGAATACAGTGGAAAATAAAGGCAGCACTTGGAACAAAAACTAATAAAGATATAAAAGAGTGTGAATACAGTGAGAGAGAGAGAAAGAGAGAGAGAGAGAGAGAAGGGAAATCAATTTAGATATTGACAAAGAATGGAGGAGGAAGCCTATCGTTGCCGGTAACTCGTATTACTTCATGTACAGAGCAGTAGACCGGGGTCTACAGTTTGATGTGGGAGCAAGAAACAGCGCTATAAATCTGTCACTGTCCAACATGAATTTTAATATAATCCGCCCCGGGCGGGAATCGAACCCGCGGCCTAGCGCTTACAAGGCAGACGCACTACCAACTAAGCTAACTAGGCTGGCTTCAGCTTGTTTGTCCATGTCTGCACTTACATCAGGAGGCAATGGTTGAAAAACTGAGCTCAAATGATCTGCAGTAGACCGGGGTCTACAGTTTGATGTGGGAGCAAGAAACAGCGCTATAAATCTGTCACTGTCCAACATGAATTTTAATATTTTTTGATTCTAAAGATAGATTTGATTTTAACATAAGTAATATTTGGGTACTATTTAACATTGAAAGTTAAATCTCGAAACTCTTAGATATAATGTCAACAGAACACTGTAAGTAGGTATATCCATACATATTCCATATCCATTTATAAGAGTCAACCAAATGATCTCCGAACATGTTCGTCTTTCTCCACTGGATCGCGCATATTCACCAGGCTCCTTTTTAGTCCGTCCTTCCTTTATTATTAAAATAGTAATAAAAAGGTAGTGTGAACATCACACGACTTTCCTTATCCTATTGAATGGTGCTT
>NW_007378549.1:30217-61020 GCF_000475195.1 Diaphorina citri | reverse complement strand
TATCGTGTGTGGGTGTTTTCTATCAGATAAGTTCAACTTATCTGATGAACTCATGGATATTGAAATTTCATAATATTTATTTCATGAGATGAAGTTATCTGATCGTGTGTGGGGGGAGATGAGACATCAGTTAAGCTGTCAGATCAGATAGGGCTTATATCTCTGGAACGGTTTGTCCGATCTCAATACAATTTAATATGAATATGTAAAACAATATTTTATACCTTTCTATCAATTTTCATGAAAATCGATTTATCGGTTTTCCTGATATTCAAGAAAAATCGATTTTTGCAACTAAAAAACCGAAAAAAGTCGTTCTCAGATCGTTCTTATAACGCACGTTAGGAGATGAAAATATCCCAAATATTCTTCCCTAAAACATATCCAAATTTCAAATTAATCGATAAAACGGTTCCCGAAATATGGCGATTTATATAAAAAATTTGAAATATTAAAGAAATCTCACTGTGTGGATCTTATGAAAACTTACTTGAAAACTCATCGTGTGTGGTACCTATCGCATCAGATGAGATTTATCTCATGAGATAAAACTCATCGTGTATGGCCGGCCTAGGAGATTAACCCGTAAAATCAGTTTTTTGCCCCATAAAAGTCCCCAATACATTTTTGGGTCCACTAAGCATTCTTTCTTATGGCATGAAAATATCCCAAATATTCTTCCCTAAAACATATCCAAATTTCAAATTAATCGATAAAACGGTTCCCGAAATATAGCGATTTATATAAAAAAATTGAAATATTAAAGAAATCTCACTGTGTGGATCTTATGAAAACTTACTTGAAAACTCATCGTGTGTGGTACCTATCGCATCAGATGAGATTTATCTCATGAGATAAAACTCATCGTGTATGGCCGGCCTAGGAGATTAACCCGTAAAATCAGTTTTTTGCCCCATAAAAGTCCCCAATACACTTTTGGGTCCACTAAGCATTCTTTCTTATGGAACTTTTAACGAGGAATCGATTAGTGCAACTTTCAAGACTGTCCGACTTACAGTTAAGGAGTTACGGGTTCGAGACTCGGCGATTTCAAGAAAAAATACTGTTTTTGAAAAGGCCTTCAACGGTTTCTGTTAAAGATATTTGAGCTGTCAAAAAGTCATTCTTATGTGATTTTTCACGCCAAATCGAATGGTGCTACTTTGAACACTACCCGACTCTCAATTAAGGAGTTACAGGTTCGATTCTTTCCAGTGTCAATAAATTAGAATAATTTTCAAAAAATACAGATAAATGTACATGCGAATAGTCAATCCTATGTATTTTTTTTCACGAGGAATCTAATGATTTAACTTATAGCTCTCTCCGACCAACAGTTAAGGAGTTACAGGTTCGATTCCTCCCTTTGTCAATAAATTTAATTAATTTTCATAAATCTTATGTGATTTTTCATGCAGAATCGAGTGGTGCAACTTCTAGCACCATCAGACTTACAGTACACTATACATATGTATAATCTAGTCTAGTCTAGTCTAGTCACCTATACACTATACATATGTATAATCTAGTCTAGTCTAGTCACCTGGGGGGAAAGAATTGAGAAGTTACGGGTTCGATACTTCTCTGTGTCAACAAATTTTACGATTTTTTGTGAACCATTACCAAATGAAAGGTTTGTTCTCTCGAGGCTAGCTTTTTCCTATCCTGACCTTCTTTCTCTCTTCGATTTCGGGACGATGAGTTACTCGTACACTTCCTTATATTAAAACTCTTTACTTCCCCCCTTTTTTTTTTAGTAATGCCAATTATCTTACCGAGCAAGTCAGTAATGAGGCCCAGTTGTTGCACAGGACTCTGTGCCTGGAACAGAATCCTCCGGCCCAGCAGTTCGGCAAATATGCACCCCACAGACCACACATCTACCGCGGCTGAATAGTGCCGGGCCCCCATTAGGATCTCGGGAGCTCGATAGTACTGGGTGACCACCTCCTGGGTCATGGCCTTGTTAGGGTCCGGCTCTTCAACACGGGCTAGACCGAAATCACAGATCTGTAGGAGGGAGAGGGAGAACATTCATATTAGTCCATTTTACTATAAATAAACAAAGTGTTTTACAAAAGATGGAGGTGCTTGAATAAACAAAGTGTTTTACAAAAGATGGAGGTGCTTGAATAGAGTAAACAGAATTTGGTAGTGAGGGGAAAGAAGCTTCTGGGGACAGAAAACGAATAGGAGAAAAATCTTGTTGAAAATACTTGTTCAAATATTTCAAATCTTAAATTAATCGCTTAATGCAGAAACGGACCTCGTCCACAAATTAATGAATATTTTCGGAAAACTTTAGAGGTAATTATAAACAAATTCATCCCTAGAAGTGCAACTTTCGGGATTTGAACCTGGATTTTTACAACACCACTGAGAATTTGCCATGGGCCCTTCCTCCCTATCTCTAGAAGAAAACAAATTCAAAAATTCCAAGCCGTTCAAAAGTCACAAGGACAAGGGGTTCGCTAGGACTTCAGAGCCATGCTGTATAATCCATATTGTAGAATATTCATATAGAGGATGTACAGTACACTGTTATATGTTTCATAGTGAGGATAACACACAACACTTGTGTGAACTTCCTCCTATCCGATGAAACCTAATCTCTGCTCCTGCCCTACCCACTATAAACCGGACTAAAAATATCAATAGAGATCGCGAGAATTTACATCCATGTGAAAAAATTACCAACGATGAGAACACAAATCTTTTTTGTCCGATTTATGTTATGATATGGGTTGGCATTGGATTGACGACCGAAAGAACAGCGCAGCGGTTCAAATCCGAGCAATGACATAAAGTCAAGAAAAAGGAATTCTGATTGTGTTACGTAAGCATAAATGTTTGTCATTGTCACAGAATTTTCTCCACTTAATACAGTACGCTAAATTTTATAACTACACTTTGATCTTAGGCAAAAAGCCCACTCTCGAGCCCACTCATACCCAAAAAGCCCAAACTGAGGCTTAGGTTTAGGGGCAACTGCCCCAAGAGATGGGTTAAGCTTATATGAAATTTTATGACTTCAGTCACAGAATTTTCTCCACTTAATACAGTACGCTAAATTTTATAACTACACTTTGATCTTAGGCAAAAAGCCCACTCTCGAGCCCACTTATACCCAAAAAGCCCACACTGAGGCTTAGGTGTAGGGGCAACTGGGCTAAGGGATGGGTTAAGCTTATACGAAATTTTATGACTTCCTTTGGACTCGAACCACGAATCTCCAGATCCAGAGTCCACCGTGATAACCACTACACCACTGAGGTAGATCAGTAGTGACATCAAATAATTAAGTTAAATGTACATATTTTGTAAAGATAATTTCCAACAAACTAATCCTTGTCAACCCTTTATGGTGAGATGAAAGTAAATGATGGCTCACCTTCAATATACAATTACTATTGACGAGTAAGTTGCCTGGCTTGATATCTCGATGTAGAATCCGGGCGGAGTGCAGATATTTCAGACCTGAGGGGAAAATGAAACACAAAGGGTTAAATCAACAACAAATACTCTTATATTTGGACAGCAGAAAAGAACCACCCATAAGGGAAATTGCCTTATGGATGGTTCTGTTTTGCTTAATGCTGTCCATTTATGAATTTAAGACATAATAAAGAGTTGTTTATTAGTCTCATCTTCAAAGGTATATTTTCCAGCCTAGTTGGCGTAGCCTAGGAAGGTAGCGCGTCTGCTTGGAAAGCGCTAGATCGCGGATTTGAATACCGCCCTTTTTTTTGTCGGTGGTGGGATTCGAACCCAGGACCTTCTGCATTACTTACCTCTGAGTATCTGATAGAGGAACACTTTAATATGATCACTGGTGAGGTGTTGTGGGGAGACGATGATTTTGTGAAGATCACTTTGCAACAGTTCTGTGATCACATATCTGAGAGGCGCAGATGGTTAAGGAAATAACAAGTATGATCAATTCCTAAACTAAAATTTTCTTGGCGTTTCATTTTTAACAAAATGTCTTTTTGGGGGATATCACTATTTGAAGGCGGCACTTTGCGGGTTAATGCAGAGGGGCACGCGGCTCGTGTTCAGCTGTTCCGCGATGAACTTGTGCATTTCCTCTGTAAACGGGTGGGGGGGGGAGAGAACAACAATGGGTTAAATTTTGGTCTACATACATTGAAAAATTAGGATATAATGAAAGAGAACAGAATGGATTAAATTTTGATATATATCTTTATAAATTAGGATAAAATGAAAGGTTGAAAAAAATCTAAGAAGTGAGAGCATCTACAACTCCTCATTACAGATTATATTATGACAATAACTACTGCAAGATTCCTGATAACTTTGTGTAGTTTAGTGAACCTACATAGGTCCTAGAAAAAAAATCAAACTTTTTGGAACGAAATTTTCGACCAAAAGATAAAAAAAAAGTATAATTATATGTTTACCTACTAAATAGATGTGTTAGTTGACTAGGTACCCCAAATTATTGGAGATCAATTCCCATGCTTTATTCAATACCTCTTTCCTCTTACACTTAACTGATGAGGTGGGGTCTGAGACAGACCCTAACGAAAATTTATTACGGACTTACTTCACGGACCAATACTAAAAAGGACTTACTTCATAACAAGTATGATCAATTCCTAAACTAAAATTTTCTTGGCGTTTCATTTTTAACAAAATGTCTTTTTGGGGGATATCACTATTTTTTACTTTTGATTTTGGCAATGAGACCTTGGCGAACGCCAACTACAAAAATATAACAAATTTTCTTGGCGTTCAATATTCAACACAAAAGTGTCGTTTTTTAGGGGATATCACTGTTTTTTTATGACATCAATACAGAAATGCAGGGAGGGCCACGAACGAATTCTCATTCTGAAATTTGCAATTTGATCTCAGGACACGGAAGAAATCGTACCATTTGTTACGTCTACGCGTGCAGTGTGAGACGGGCAAACTCCAATACCTCCCAGTAGGTAAGATAGGACTGTACCAATTTAATTTCTGGACATTTCATCATATCATTCTATGGTAGACAATACACCACTGTTTTTTTATGACATCAATACAGAAATGCAGGGAGGGCCACGAACGAATTCTCATTCTGAAATTTGCAATTTGATCTCAGGACAAAGAAGAAATCGTACCATTTGTTACGTCTACGCGTGAGACGGGCAAACTCCAATACCTCGCAGTAGGTAAGATAGGACTGTACCAATTTAATTTCTGGACATTTCATCATATCATTCTATGATAGACAATACACAGCAACAGCATAATATCCAAATCTATCATAGAATATAACTCTAGCATAGAAAACAAGAGAAGACCCCCCCTCTCTCTCTCCCCTCACATATCCTAATCAAAATACAAAGGGGGGTGAATACATACAATGCACATGTACAAATAGTTCAGTCAAACCTGAATAATTTAGAGCTCAAGGGACCAACTACTAAATGATTACAGTCCATGTAGAGTTTTTTCCTTTTTTGTCGGTTATTATTTTTGGAGAGGGTTGATTTAAAAAGTTGCATTTTTTGTTAGAGCTTTTTCATTCTATCCTAATAACAAACAATTTCTCAAATAACCAGTTTTCCTAATTATTTATTCAGTGATTTAGCTCTCAATTTTTCCCGTTCGACTGTAATAAAATTACCGTCCTATGAAGGCTAAGGGGGAGGGAGAGCGAGAGCGAGAGCGAGAGAGAGAGAGAGAGAGAGAGAGAGGGGGGGGATCATCTTCTCATTCTGGAGTGTGGGTGAAAGTGAGTGAGAGAGAGATAGTGTGCAGAACCACGTGTTATAGAACCAGTTATGAACAGAGAGGGGAGAAAGAGGAGGAGGATAGAAAGAGTTTGGTAGAGAGGGGAAAGAGAGAGAATTTTTTTATTTATTTATTATTATTTTTTTTTCTCTCTCGAGAAGTTTGATTGATAGAGGGAACTGTAACTGCTGAGGTCTTATCGTCCCGAAAGCGAAGAAGGACAGGATAGAAGAAAACCAGTCGTTCCGAAAATGAACCTTATCTGTTTCGGATAAAATCCGGTCCGGGCGAGACTCGAACTCACAACCAAGCGCTTATCAGGCAGACGCGTTACCAACTAAGCTAACTAGGCTGGCTTTTATATGTTTAGTAATCAAAAGAAAATCGACTTTTAAATTTTATATGTTTAGTAATCGATTTTCCAGGCAGACGCGTTATCCTTGAAGCTGACCAGGCTGGCTGAGCACAATTTTAGCGAGGTACCTCGTACTTCTCTTTCATTACAATATTACAAACAACTTGAAGGGCTTCCTTCTACTTGATCTTTTTTACTCTTCTTTTCTCTCTTCTTCTTCTTCTTCTTTTTCTTCTCCTTCTTCTTCTTCTTCTCCTCCTTCTTCTTGTTTTTCTCCTTCTTCTCCTTCTTCTCCTTTTCTCCATTCAAATTATAATTTAATTCTGATAGGGTTTCCTTTTTCTCTCTCTCTCTCTGCTATCCGTGGTACTTTATTATTTTCTATCTGTGTACTTTTTCTATAGAAAATTTTTCAGGAAACAAAGATAATTTCATGTAGATAAAGAATGCAATTATGTATTGTACTTTCTACAGCTTCTCTCTTTCTCTCGTTTTATTCTCTTTCTCTCTCTTCTCTTTTCTTTCTTTCTTCGTAGGTACATCAATTTTTTTAAATATTCCTATTATTATTGCCAATGCATTATTCTACATCCTTTTTCTCTGTATATTACTAATATTATTTGGAATAAAGCGAAACGGAGCCAGCCTGGTTAGCTTGGGAGGGTAGAGCGTCTGCCTTGTTGGCGCTAGGTCGCGGGTTCGCTGCCCGCCCGGGACGGATTTTAACCTCGACAGATAAAGAGATAAGGTTCGTTCTCGGAACGGCTGACATTTCCCTATTCTGCCTCACTTCTCTCTTCGATTTCAGGACGATAAAACCTTTGTTATTACCGTTACAGTTTGTTGTTATAGAAGAAACAAACCCCTTAAAAAAGTGTTCTTTCCACTCCCTCGTTTAAAAAAAGCACACAACATAATTCTGTACCTATGTAGGTAAGTACGGTACCTATCTCAATTAATCATTCACCATCGGAGGGACCCTTCAAGTTGCAGAAAAGAAGAGAAGGGGAGGGAAAGGGAGAGAGAGGGAGGGAGAGAGAGAGAGAGAGAGAGAAGGAGAAGAGAGAAGAGGGGAGAGCGAGAGAGCAAGTGAGAGAGAGGAAGCACCAGGGGTTCCCAAACTTGCTCGAGACACGGACCACTTTTGAATTTCACGATTTCCCACAGACCACTTCAGCACTCATTTCTTACTCTTGTCAATGTTAGTATTATTACTTTTTATTGTAGCTTTCGACATTTTTTCCCCCTGAGTAAAAAAAGATTTTTTTTCTCCTTTTGTGACCGCCTCGTAGACCACTTGAAACCTTCTCGCGGACCACAGTTTGGGAAACGTTCAGTTCCCTATAGGGTTCAGATTATCTCGGGAAGGAATAGAAGGGAATATGTGTGTTCACTATAGGAATAGGGTTTAGTTTATCTCATGAGGAAGGGTCTTTAGAGTTTGAGTGACACCCCGGAGTTCCGCCTGAGTGGGAGATCTACACATAATCCTTATCATCATCATCGTTATCATTATCATAATCCTTATCATTATTATTATTGTCATATTAATCATCATCATAATCATATCATATTAATCATCAGCATCACAAATACTTACAGATAAATAGACTTTTTAATTCTGAATCTACAGTACCAACTGGTGTTGTAGGTATAAAAATACATACAACATAAGTAATTCGGGAATAACTTTATATATGCCTTTATTGAACTTAAGATCTATGTCTGTTTGTATGGGTCTTTGTAAGGTTTGTATGATAAAGGATACATTTCTTGGAAAAAGTCTAGGTGGGGAGGTTGCAGTATATCTAAAGCTGAGAGCACCTGAAATCAGAGCAAAACATAAAACAATGGTAAGAAATACATAATACATAATACATTTAAAATTTACAAACAAACCCGAACGGACAGATGGTGGGAATCGGGCTTAAATGGGTTTGGGTATTAACCGTCATAGTTGCTAACAATACAAAAGTTCGAATAAAAAAGCTGTTTTTTTTTAAAAAAAAAAAAGAGGTTTGACAGAGGGAACTGTAACTGCTATGGTCTTATCGTCCTGAAATCGAAGAGAGAAGGAAAACAGAAGAACGAACATTATCCCATCAGGATAAAATCCGCCCCGGGCGGGAATCGAACCCGCGGCCTAGCGCTTACAAGGTAGACGCACTACCAACTAAGCTAACTAGGCTGGCAAAAAAGGTGTTTGATTACACTGAGCGGAGCAATAATATTAACTCTGCATTTGAAATTGCAGCAATCGCAGACTCTGCAAAGTTTTGTTCTCCCTTCAAAGAAAAAGGTTTTTCCATGTAATCCCACACTGTTCTAGGTTGTTCGTTGTTGAAGTAGCAGTCCTGCTAGATTGTGCTCCTAATTTATTATCCTTTAGATTTTGGAAATTATGACTTCACCATGCTTCATTTATAGACGGAGGTTTTACCCTCAATTCGGTGACAATCTCTCCACCTCCTGACATGAACCTCCCCCAGCCTCAGTGTGAGACCGGGGTACATTCTTCTGGTGGTATAAGGTGTGTGCTGGGTTATACTTACATTGTCATGTTTGAAGAAGCACAACATCTTGAGCTCTCGGAACACCCGTTTGGAGGAGACTAATGATTGGAACACGTTGGGAAGTTTCTTAAGTGCGACTCGCCTGCCATCTCGCGGATCTGTGACCGCCCTGCAATCAGAAGACCGGATATCCAACGGTTAGAATGTTAGATGAAATGTCATGTGTGGATAATATGGGTAAGAAATAACAAAAACTCCAAAATGGAAAGTAAAAAGGCACACATCATTATTTGCGTACGATAAGCTAAGTACCTAGATACATAGTTGTAGGTAACGTGGTCGAAAGATTCTCACTGACAAGTTTACCTACCAAGTTTCTAGTGTAGATAGAGTTATGCTCTGCTCTGCCAGCCTAGTTAGGTAGTTAGTTTAGTTGGTAGTGCGTCTGCCTTGTAAGCGCTAGGGCGCGGGTTCGATTCCCGCCCGGTGCGGATTTTATCCTGATGGGATAATGTTCGTTCTCGGAACGGCTGGCTTTCTCCTATCCTGTCTTCCTTCTCTCTTCGATTTCGGGACGATAAGACCATAGCAGTTAAAGTTCCCTCTGTCAAACCTCTAATTCTGTTATTAGTTATTAAGGTATGGACGGACACACCTTTATATTCCAGTGTCGTCTATCAGACCTCTCTTTTTCAAGGGCGGAATATGTAATTTTAGGCTCGCAGCCCCGATACCGGTCAGGACCCCCAGAATCTATTTCCAACTGTATAGGGTCACGGCCCCCCTAGAGGCCAGAGACCCACAAGTTGACCACCCCTTGGGTCGATAGTTGATAGGGTCTACTCCGGGAGATGAGGCTGCACTAATGCATTCTCCTCACATCTCATATCAAACATGTGATACTCAGAGCAACAAAAGCAACAGCTGTTTCACACTATTCACGATTCATCAAAGGGACAATACAATATGATCGTTGTGCTCTATCAGCTGTTGCTATAACGCTGATCCCTTGTCGGTTTTCCCGATCAAGCGAAATTTTCATACTGGAAAACTCGTTGGCAGCTGACAAAAGCTGTTTTTTTTTTCAATGGGTTTGGATAAAAGGCACGTGCAAGTTCAATAGGTAATGAGTTTTTTTTTTCTTCTTCTTCTTCTTCTTCTTCTTCTTCTTCTTCTTCTTGGCTTTGGAAAATGAAACAATTAGATTATGAGTTGATTTTTGCTTTGGAAAATCATTATTAGGATATACGGAGTTTCAGCCTAACTCTGTGCAATGGGTGGTGCATTTAGATGCTGAATCTCTTGCAAGCTCTGACCATTTTGCTAACTTCTCTGGTGTCGGTGCTTGGGCAATTTTACTTCAATAACTATTTAGGAAAAATAAATGACCTAATTGCTTTGGAAAATCATTATTAGGATATACGGAGTTTCAGCCTAACTCTGTGCAATGGGTGGTGCATTTAGATGCTGAATCTCTTGCAAATTCTCACCATTTTGCTAACTTCATTGCATCATTCTCTGGTGTCGGTGCTTGGGCAATTTTACTTCAATAAATTTAGGAAAAATAAATGACCTAACAGACAATCGCAAAGCATTAGAGAACAACAAACAAATTAGAAAGCTGAGGCAAAATTCCACAAGTAAAAAGTAGATTTTCAGCTTCACCATGAATTCGAGAAATAAATTAAATTCTCAAAAATTTGAGGATAAAATTTCATGCCCCGGCTAGGATCGAACCCGCGTTCTCTTGGTTTATCAGGCGAGCGTCCTGACCACTAAATCACCGAGGCAGGATTAGTTCTGACATTTTGACCAAGAGAAAGAAAAGCACACACACACCTAACCAAGTAAATATGTATCAGAATATTGTACTCCGTCTTTTAGTCTAGACGTCATGGCTGCTGATATCTATCTATAATGTATAACAATAATATTTATATCTCTATGTATGTACATTCTATCTATCTATTGTATCCAGACACGCCGGGAACATTTACATTCCCCACTGCCAAAAATTCCCTCATACTCATCAATTCTTCCCTCTCCTAGTTCTTAGTCCCTCTCCCTTGCCTCATTTGCTCCCTCTCCTAGCCTAGCTCTTCCCCCCACCTTGCCAAAAAATCCCTCATACCCAACTCCTATTACCTCTCTCCTCTCTCCTACTTCATTTCTTTCCTCTCCAACTTTTTTCTCTCCCTCTCTCAAGTCTTTTTTCCCTCTTCCTTGTCTCATTTCCTCCCTCTCCTACCTCTTCCTCCCACTTTGCCAAAAAATCCCTCATACCCATCAATTTTCCCCTCTCAACTCCATTTTTCCCCCTTTGCCAAAAAAAATCCCTCCTACCCAACTCCTATTACCTCTCTCTCCTACCTCATTTCTTCCCTCTCCAACTTTTTCTTTCTCCCTCTCCTGAACTCTTTTTTCCCTCTCCCTTGTCTCATTTATTTCCCACCTCATTTTATACTTCGTTTTTCCCCCGTGCCATCAGTCTGGCCTTCCCTCCAAAATTACCCCTTTCAAAATAGACGTCTTCTCTCTCCCTCCCTGTACCAGAGAAGTTAGCAAAATGGTCAGAGCTTGCAAGAGATTCAGCATCTAAATGCACCACCCATTGCACAGAGTTAGGCTGAAACTCCGTATATCCTAATAATGATTTTCCAAAGCAAAAATCAACTCATAATCTAATTGTTTCATTTTCCAAAGCCAAGAAGAAGAAGAAGAAGAAGAAGAAGAAGAAGAAAAAGAAAAAAAAAAAAAAACTCATTACCTATTGAACTTGCACGTGCCTTTTATCCAAACCCATTGAAAAAAAAAACAGCTTTTGTCAGCTGCCAACGAGTTTTCCAGTATGAAAAACTTGATTCACTTGATCGGGAAAACCGACAAGGGATCAGCGTTATAGCAACAGCTGATAGAGCACAACGATCATATTGTATTGTCCCTTTGATGAATCATGATGGGGTTCTGTATAAATAATCGTCATGGATGTAACTATTAGTTACTGGGGGGTCAACGACCTCGGGAAATTTGTCCAAAAATGAGAAGAAAAATGAGGTGATTATGATTTTTATCTTTTTTTTTTTAGATGTTTGATAGAGAGAACTATAGCATTGAAGGTGTTATCGTCCTGACATCGAAGAGAGTAGTAGAACTGGAGGAAGCCAGCCGTTTCGAAAACGAAACTTATCTGTTTAGGATATTCGTCCTGCCGGGAATCGAACCCACGACCTAGCGCTTACAAGCTAACTAGGCCGGCTTTTTCGCATTTGATGTTTGATTACAATTTACTATCATCAGGCCCGATTCCAGCCCGGGGCGAACTTTATTCAAAACAGATGGGGTTCGTTCTCGGAACGGTCGATTTTCTCCCATTTTGTGTTTTTTCTCTCTTCTTCTTCTTCTTCTTCTTCTAGTAGTGCACTATCCGGTTCGGATGTTGGCGACCAGCCTGGCTAGTTTGACTTTGTTCACAGCTATGCCGATGTTTTGAGTGACAGACAGTCTTCAGATTTTAAAGTTATAGCGGTGCGGTGGTCTGAGAGACCTATAGGTCTGATGTCCAAGTGTTAGTTTTAATTGCTCGAGTGTAGGTATAATCTTTTTATTTGAATGATAAATTGTCAATAAATCATCACACTTAGTAATGTGATTTTCAATCCCACTCGGGATTTGAGGGATTGCGAGATTTCCCCGTATTGTACGCAAAATTTCAAAAAGCCATAGGATACGAGTACATACCAGGGAGTTATATTATAACTATATGTCTTTGTAATATGAAAACGTACGAGATAATGTATAACGAATTATACCTACTCATAATCATAACTCATATATCCACCAACCAGTGGTGTGGTTAATTTTCATTAAAACAAAGGGAGGGGGTAAGTATCCCCCCCAGATCAAATGGCCGCAAGATTTTTGCGGCCCGCGGCCAACATTTTAAGGTCCAATGCGGCCCGCGGTCACTTTGAGTTGCACCCCTGATCTAGGGCATTCTAGGGGCTTACTTTATACATAGTGACAGTCTTCTACATAATATTATACTGATTGATGCTTAATTTTGAAGTAATTCGTTGGAAAGCTGGCCACTGTCTGACAGACCAGGAACGTGTGTGACAGACAGTCTTCAGATTTTAAAGTTATAGCGGTGCGGTGGTCTGAGAGACCTATAGGTCTGATGTCCAAGTGTTAGTTTTAATTCCTCGAGTGTATAATCTTGTTATTTGGATGATAAATTGTCAATAAATCATCACACTTAGTAATGTGATTTTCAATCCCCTAGGCCGCGGGTTCGATTCCCGCCCGGGGCGGATTTTATCCTGATGGGATAACGTTCGTTCTCGGAACGGCTGGCTTTCTCCTATCCGGTCTTCCTTCTCTCTTCGATTTCGGGACGTTAAGACCATAGAAGTTACAGTTCCATCTGTCAAACCTCTTTAAAAAAAACTCTCTGTTTGAGCCACATTGACGATTTCCGATTTTCCAGTCTTCACAAAATTTCCAACCAATTCCTGTTTTTCCCAGGAATTTTCCCAAGAAAATCGACTCTTATATTTTATATGTTTAGTAATCGATTTTCCAGTTTTCTACCAAATCCCCGATTTTCCAGAGACACCCAACGAATCCATAGGGTGAGACCGGTACAGGTGGCTGAGTTCCTCAACTTACCCCTGGGACCAGAGTTTGGAGAGGAGTCCTGTTCCACAGCTACTGCTACAGGGTGTTACCACATGATGCTCTAGTCTCTAGTCTTCTACCAAAAATTAATTCTCGGTTTTCCACTCCGATGGAGACCCTGTACTTATTACATCATGCCTCCGTGGCGTAGTGGTCAAGACGCTCGCCTGGTAATCAGGAGGGTGTGACTTCTTCTTCTTCTTCTTCTTGTAGTGCACTATCCGGTTCGGATGTTGGCGACCAGCCTGGCTAGTTTGACTTTGTTCACAGCTATGCCGATGTTTTGCCTGTCCATTTCCTGAGGTTGTGTAGCCAGGATATTCTTCTTCTTCCTGGTCCTCTCCTTCCGTCGATTTTCCCCTGTATGATCAGCTGCAGGAGGGAGTTTCTCTCTTCGCTTTCGGGAAAATAAGGCCTTAGCAGTTGCAGTTCCCTCTAACCAACTTCTTAAACAAATCTTGGAACTTGGTTCTTTCGTGCAATTTAGTTTGTTTTTTTTTTTTCTTATTTATCCAAGTTTGATTACAATCATCAGACAGAGTATTCTTCTGGAAACGGGTTACTATGTCAAGTAACATGATAAAGAATGATAGGTATGTACTATGTTTTCACTTGACACTTCACTTGACAAATATATATTTGTCAAGTGAAAACATAGTACATACCTATCATTCTTTAGACAGAGTATTGTCAAACGGCATGGAATATTTTCTCTCACTGAAGATTCTACATCAGGGGAAAATGTAAATTTCACCCTTTTCTGTACTTTATACCGCTGGGTGCTGTGTGTCGTTTATTAAAATAATGAAAAATAAAAAGGTTGAGTGCGAAGTGCATCCAAGCGTAAAATTTGTAGCCAAAACCAAATGTCAGCCGAAAAGCGATCACCCTAGAGCTGATTAAGAGGCTGACGAAAAATGCCAACCCCGTCTGAACACGGGGAAAGGTGAAGAATACAGTGTGAAACTAAAGCCCTAATGAATTTTATTAATAGACCGAGAAGCTGACACTCCAGTGTTATCAAAACTCAATCAATACTCCTAATTCCTAGACCTTGTACTAGTATAGTACTACATACCCGTATAGTATGACGGAGGAGTAAGGCTAAACAATATGTATTAAGTATAACTCCTATGCCATTCATAGTGTGCCATTGAGCGACAGAAGTGAGGTCTAAATCATCAAGAGGTTTGATAGAGGGAACTGTAACTGCTAAGGTCTTATTGTCCCGAAAGCGAAGAGAGAAGGAAGACAGGATAGGAGAAAGCCAGCCGTTCCGAGGACAAAACTTGTCTATTTGGGATAAAATCTGCCCCGGGCGGGAATCGAACCCGCAGGTCCAAGTCATTAAAATCGAACAAACCGTTCGAGAATTACTTACTTACTTACTTAAGGTAGGTACAGACAAATAAAGTCGAACTGAAGGAAAAGTCTAGGCAGCGTAGTTAGCTTGGAGGGTAGCGCGTCCGCCTTGTGAACGCTAGGTCGCGGGTTCGAATCCTGCCCGGGAAGGATTTTACCCTGAACAGATACGGTTCGTTCTCGGAACAACTGGTTGTCTCCTATCCTATCTTCCCTTTCTCTTCTCAACAACAGTGTACAACACATAATGATTGATTTGTAACTTACAAGTTAAATTTGATTAGCTGTAGCTACTACATAGTGATTAGTTGCTAGCTAGGCCATACAGAGAAATAGATTTGAGGACTAGGTTGAAATTTGGCAATGTAGGTTATATAGCATAGAATCGGAATCACCAGGGGATGTAAAACCTTGAACAAGGTCACCTCAGACAACAGTGAACAGGATCTAAGCAACATGTCTACCACAAACGTAGAAAATATAGAGATATAGACTCTACAGATAGAGATACAGAGAGTGATCACAATAGTAATAAATTGTCTAGCACAGGGCCGTATCCAGGGTTTTGTCGAAGAAGGGGGGGGGGAGGGGAATGCTCCAAATTTTCGAAGTCTAATCTTGCAAACTGAACAGGAGAAAAATGAAGCTCGAAGGGGGGGGGGCTAAAAACGGCCCGGGTCTGTAGTATGACGGAGGAGTAAGGCTAAACAATATGTATTAAGTATAACTCCTATGCCATTCATAGTGTGCCATTGAGCGACAGAAGTGAGGTCTAAATCATCAAGAGGTTTGATAGAGGGAACTGTAACTGCTAAGGTCTTATTGTCCCGAAAGCGAAGAGAGAAGGAAGACAGGATAGGAGAAAGCCAGCCGTTCCGAGGACAAAACTTGTCTATTTGGGATAAAATCTGCCCCGGGCGGGAATCGAACCCGCAGGTCCAAGTCATTAAAATCGAACAAACCGTTCGAGAATTACTTACTTACTTACTTAAGGTAGGTACAGACAAATAAAGTCGAACTGAAGGAAAAGTCTAGGCAGCGTAGTTAGCTTGGAGGGTAGCGCGTCCGCCTTGTGAACGCTAGGTCGCGGGTTCGAATCCTGCCCGGGAAGGATTTTACCCTGAACAGATACGGTTCGTTCTCGGAACAACTGGTTGTCTCCTATCCTATCTTCCCTTTCTCTTCTCAACAACAGTGTACAACACATAATGATTGATTTGTAACTTACTAGTTAAATTTGTTTAGCTGCTGCTGCTGCTGCTGCTGCTACTACATAGTCATTAGTTGCTAGCTAGGCCATACAGAGAAATAGATTTGAGAACTAGGTTAAAATTTGGCAATGTAGGTTATATAGCATAGAATCGGAATCACCAGGGGATGTAAAACCTTGAGTAAGGTCACCTAATACAACAGTGAACAGGATCTAAGCAACATGTCTACCACAAACCTAGAAAATATAGAGATGTAGACTCTACAGATAGAGATACAGAGAGTGATCAAAATAGTAATGAATTGTCTAGCACAGCAGGGCCGTTTCAGGGTTTTGTCGAAGAAGGGGAGGAGGCGAATGCTCCAAATTTGCGAAGTCTAATCTTGCAAACTGAACAGGAGAAAAATAAAGCTCGAAGGGGGGGGGGGGCGCCCCATAAATACGGTCCTGGTCTGGCACAATACTGAAGATTGGGATTATAGTAACAAGAGTATTGGAATTGTACGCAAAGTTCCATGATGATAGGAAACTACTTGTACAGTACTGGTGTAAGTACAGGGTCTCCATCAGAATGGAAAACCGAGAATCAAATATTGGTAGAAGACTAGAGCATCATGTTGGTAACACCCTATAGCAGTAGCTGTGGAACAGGACTCCTCGCCAAACTCTGGTCCCAGCCTCCCAGGGGTAAGTTCAGGAACTCAGCCACCTGTACCGGTCTCACCCTATATGGATTCGTTGGGTGTCCCTGGAAAATCGGGGATTTGGTAGAAAACTGGAAAATCGATTACTAAACATATAAAATATAAGAGTCGATTTTCTTTGGAAAATTCCTGGGAGAAACAGGAATTGGTTGGAAATTTTGTGAAGACTGGAAAATCGGAAAACGTCAATGTCGCTCAAACAGAGAGTTTTGATGAAATACAAATAGACAAACCGAGAAGGAAGAAGAAATAATCGAGTAAAAAACTTTGTTCCACACATTCCAAATTTCTAAACAAAGACACCTCTCTCTCTCTCTCTCTCTCTCTCTCTCTCTCTAAACAAAACTAAACAAAGAACTACTCAGCTATGAACAAAAAAACCAATTCCAAGACGAGACAAGACAAGAAATGTTGTTTAAGAAACAAAAACTAGCTCCATCCATGTTATTCGAACAAGTGGGCAAGTTGAGAGATTTTACTTTGTTTATCCAAATAGTAGATCAAGCTTGGAAGGTAGCGAGCCTGCCTTGTAAGCACAAAGTCGTGGGTTCGATTCCCGTCCGGGAGAAAAGTTTGTTCTCGAAAAGATAGGGGAATGTCTATCCTGTTCTCGTTATCTCTTCGATCTCGGGACGATCCAAGCCCTAGTTCTCGCAGACCGTCTGACAGACCTCAAGCTTTTACCGCCACACGTTCCAACTGACCTGGCTTAGTCAGACGGTCTGACCGTGAATGGCTGATGGCATTGGATAAAGTTCAGAGAGAACTTTCCAATTAGAACGCGAACAGTACGTTGTGTTTGCAAGTAATATGTCGCCAGTTCTTGAATATGACAGTACGTTGTGTTCGCAACTAAAATTTCACCGGTTATTGAGAAGAGAATTACGTTGTGTTCGCAAGTATTTCGCCGCCGGTTGTTGGGTAGGTAGAAAAGAACGTTATGTTCGCAACTAACATTTCGCCGGTTGTCGAGTGTTGTATGAAAATGACACACACTGAGTGACACGAGGGCTTTTCTTATCTTTAGTTTCGTGCCAACTCCCCATGAGAGGGAGAGGTGAGGGGGAGAAAAATTAATAAAATAAAAAAGAAACATTCATAAAAACATCTCAGATTGGAACTGTAGACATCCCAACTCTATACGTATTACGTCTTGTCTTGTGTTAACTGACGAGCTATTCTATTTCCTATACTAGACATTATTTATTTATTTACACGCTAAGCAGCGAGGCCATGTGTGGAAAAAAAAAGTTACAGGTTTTTTAGGAAATTGTTTCTCTTGAGAAACTGGAAGACTTCTTTCAGGGTTCTGCAAGAGATCACGATATGCTCGATTGTCGTTGGTTCTTGGCACTCGACACACAATACTAGGCATTAGAATCGTTAGATACTCGATTAATTAACATTATACAGGCAGGAGCGTACCCAGAATTTAATTTAAAGATTCCAGGATTTGATTTGGGATTTTTTGGATTTCCAGGATTTTATCGAGGGATCGATTACTAAACATATAAAATATAAGAGTCGATTTTCTTGGGAAAATTCCTGGGAAAAACAGGAATTGGTTGGAAATTTTGTGAAGACTGGAAAATCGGAAATCGTCAATGTGGCTCAAACAGAGAGTTTTTTTTAAAGAGGTTTGACAGATGGAACTGTAACTTCTATGGTCTTAACGTCCCGAAATCGAAGAGAGAAGGAAGACCGGATAGGAGAAAGCCAGCCGTTCCGAGAACGAACGTTATCCCATCAGGATAAAATCCGCCCCGGGCGGGAATCGAACCCGCGGCCTAGCGCTTACAAGGCAGACGCACTACCAACTAAGCTAACTAGGCTGGCATGCTGGCAAACAGAGAGTTTTGATGAAATAAAAATAAACAAACCGAGAAAGAAGAAGAAATAGTCGAGTAAAAAACTTTGTTCCTCCACACATTCCAAATTTCTAAACAAAGACACCTCTCTCTCTCTAAACAAAACGAAACAAAGAACTACTCAGCTATGAACAAAAAACCAATTCCAAGACGAGACAAGACAAGAAATGTTGTTTAGGAAACAAAAACTAGCTCTATCCATGTTATTCGAACAAGAAGGCAAGTTGAGAGATTTTACTTTGTTTATCCAAATAGTAGATTATGCTTGGAAGGTAGCGAGCCTGCCTTGTAAGCACTAAGTCGTGGGTTCGATTCCCGTCCGGGAGAAAAGTTTGTTCTCGAAAAGATAATAATAATAATAGTGCTTATTTATACTGCTCGCATAGCTAGTTAGCTTGGTTGGTAGAGCGTCTGCCTTATAAGAGTTGGGCCGCGGGTTCGATTCCCGCCCAGGGCGGATTTTATCCTGAAGGGACAATGTTCGTTCTCGGAACGGCTGGCTTTTTCCTATCCTGTATTCTTTTTCTATTCGATTTCGGGACGATAAGGCCTTAGCAGTTAATTTGCCTGTGTCCAGTTGTCCACACATAATCGAAGGCCGTCGATTGAAACCGCCTCCACACTGCCTCACATAGATTCACCTCGTCTGCCGCCTCCACACTGCCTCACATACATTCACCTCGTCTGCCGCCTCCACACTGCCTCACATAGATTCACCTCGTCCAACGACGTCGGCTAGGTGTGGACACACCTTTGGAATTGCTATTCTAGTCAGCCTAGTTAGCTTGGAAGGTAGCGTTGTAAGCGTTAGGTCGCGGGTTTGGTTTCCGCCCGGGGCGAACATTATCCCAAACAGATAAAGCTCGTTCTACCTGATCCGTGCTCTATGCGCTATGCTCCACTGTTTTTAGCCTTCGGTATAACTATAACAAGTATTCTAAAAACGAATTCAATGCGGGATATTATTGGTTTATCATCCGGTAATATTTTAAGCTCCCATCACTGAATATAGAGATATAGGTTTTGATATTATACCTATGGATATAGGTTTAAATATAGACGTATAGGTTTTAATATTAAATGGATATAAGTTTTAATAATACATAGATATAGGTTTTAATATTCAACGTATTCCATACCTCGGCTGGGATTGAACCCACGCCCTCCTGTTTACCAGGCGAGCGCCTTGACCACTACACCACCGAGGCAGGTTAGGGGAATGACTATCCTGTTCTCGTTATCTCTTCGATCTCGGGACGATGAATTCTGTTATTAGTTATTAAGGTATGGACGGACACACCTTTATATTCCAGTGTCGTCTATCAGACCTCTCTTTTTCTCGATTCCCGTCCGGGAGAAAAGTTTGTTCTCGAAAAGATAATAGGGGAATGACTATCCTGTTCTCGTTATCTCTTCGATCTCGGGACGATGAATTCTGTTATTAGTTATTAAGGTGTGGACGGACACGCCTTTATATTCCAGTGTCGTCTGTCAGACCTCTCTTTTTTAAGGGCGGAATATGTAATTTTAGGCTCGCAGCCCCGATACCGGTCAGGACCCCCAGAATCTATTTCCAACTGTATAGGGTCACGGCCCCCCTAGAGGCCAGAGACCCACAAGTTGACCACCCCTTGGGTCGATAGTTGATAGGGTCTACTCCGGGAGATGAGGCTGCACTAATGCATTCTCCTCACATCTCATATCAAACATGTGATACTCAGAGCAACATAAGCAACAGCTGTTTCACACTATTCATGGTTCATTTTCATTGTTTGGATGGATTCACAGTTTGAAGTGTTATAGTTCAGGAAATGATGTCCTCGTGCCCAAACAGTACACGCCTGGTCATATCAGTTTTTATGCTATTTACTCTTAGTTTAAGTAAGTAGTTATTGACAGTTTTTGGTCCAAAAGATTTTTTAAAGAGGTTTGATAGAGGGGACTGTAACCGTTCAGGTGTCATCGTCCCGAAAGCGAAGAAAGACAGGATAGGGAAAAGCCAGCCGTGCCGAGAACGAACATTATCCGTTCAGGATAAAATCAGCCCCGGGCGGGAATTGAACCCGAGAGACCTAGCGTTTAAAAGGTAGACGCGCTATCTCAGTCAGCTTGTTAACTGATCCTCACGAAGCTGAGTGCTCCCCGAAAATAACCTCCAGCACGTGTTTGTCCCAGACAGTCACCCGTCCAGATACCAACCACGTGCACCGTAGCTTAACCGCCCACAACGTTGCCGCTGTCATCAATAAAATCTGTCTGCCACACTTTCCGCCTATCGTTATATGTTCAAGTCTTCAAATTCAAAGCAATATTCAGTGTTTGGGTGACGGGGTGACCTAAATAGGAATCATCTTATCAAATTTGAGATTGCCCATTTCTGTCCGGTACATTATCCCTCGTGTGACCTAGATAGGTAGATAGATATAAATATGAAGCCCCAATACCTGTCCTAGGTTAGAAAGAGTACTTTTTTTGAAAGGTATTTAGAAATGTAGGTAGCTAGCAAGGTAAATTGCTTTTGAATACGTTTAAGGTCGCGATGTGCAGTAAGCATTTAGGGACTCTAGGGCTCATAGGGCGCCTGTACAAAGGACGAGTCAACCTGCTCATAAATAAGTCTAGGGCTCATAAAGCACCTGTACAGGTACACCCCGCTCATAAATAAGTCTAGGGCTCATAGGGCACCTGTACAGGTACACCCCGCTCATAAATAAGTCTAGGGCTCATTAGGGCACCTGTACAGAACGAGAAAGTGTCTGAATCAGTTCACTTCTTCGTTTTAGTTTCTCAGATGTCTTGACCACAGACCACCATGTACCATTCAGACAATCTTCAGCTGGCTATGTACTACATATGACTAGCTCAAAATCGGAATGAATGGAGGAGAAGAACCAAGATGCTGCTGCCAACCAATCGCCAGATTGTAACCTGAGAGAGAGAGAGACTATACTACAGTTTTCCACAAATAATTTATTTATACATCCCAAACTTCGTGTTAGTCTCTTTAGAATTCAGAATATTAACATCATCACTACAATAGGGGTTCTCAAATAAGCCACTGCCTCTACAATACTTACATTTTCTTTCTCAAGAGGTTTGATAGAGGGAACTGTAACAACGGAGGTTTTATCAAATCTACCTGATGAGCACACACACTAGACCTCACATCAGGTGGACCTGATCAGGTCTACCTGATAGTGAGAGGCTGGCCTAAGAAGAGCGAATATCAGAAAGGGGGTTCATATCCCCTTACCTCTTGGGTCCAGACCTGATAGGTTAGGAACCCCTAACGCAATAGATCAGGCAGACCTAACAGACGGACCTGATCAGGTCTACCTGATAGTGAGTGGCTGGCCTAAGAAGAGCGAAGATCAGAGAAGGGGTTCATGGAATATTTCTTCGTTTTAGTTTCTCAGATGTCTTGACCACAGACCACCATGTACCATTCAGACAATCTTCAGCTGGCTATGTACTACATATGTAGTGGTTAAGGTGGGTTATAGAAGATAGTAACAGCTTGCCTGTACACTAACACCTGGTCACCTGGTGCACGGACTACAGAGTAGTACAGAGTTCCAATGAAGCAATCTCATCAGAACCTATTGCTTGTACCTTGTACCTAACTATGTAATTCTACAACAACAATATTATTTCAACTTCAACATACATATAGTATACAGTACTGTTCCTACAAACTTAATATATCTTTAAACTCCAAGTAAGTAGGTACAGCTTCAATGTTCTCACGAGGTACACCCCAAACGCCGAACATAGAGGAGGAAAAACTTCTGACACCAACGGGGATTGTACCCAGGATCTCCGGTGTGGAAGCCTAGTTTTATACCCATTGGGCCACGCAGGTTGGCATTTTCTGGCAATCTAATCAAGGGAAGTAATATAACTTGAATAAAGTGACAAATCTATATGTAATGATTACTTTATTGCTTACATTGTAAACTTATTCAAAGTAATCATTACTTACATTTTACAATACATTGTTTGTAATTGTAATGATCGTAAATGCATCCATTAGGTACGTTGTAATATTTGTAATTGTAGGAAAACATGCTTTCCCAGGTTAAAAAAAAAAAAAAATCTAGACCAGTAGGTCAAACAGAATAAGCGAGACAAAATACGGACGAAAGAGAAGATTGAGGAGAAGGAACAATACATAGTAATAGGATGTGTGAAACTAGGACAAAAGGAAATGATTAGGGAGGAGGAAGAGAAGAAAGAGAAGTTGGATAGGGAGGAGGGAAGGAAGAGGAGGAGAAGGTGAAGGAGTGAGAGAGGGAGGTGGAGAAAGTTTTACAATGGGTAGTCAAACGTCCTTACTCTCTCTCTTTCTCTCCCCTCTCTTCTCTCAGTCATTGGGCGGGAATTGAACCAGCGACCTAGCGCTCTCCAAACTAAAATGAGACTGACTATTTCTCAGTTTTGAGCTCAATCCAAGGGGAAGAAGTATATGATGTACTTGAACCGTGTGACTGAGCCTTAAGTAACAAGTAAGTGACGAGTTGAATCCAAAGCAACAGGTTTGAAGCAGGTTCAAAACACACAATCCAGCTAAACAGGTGAGCATCCAAGTAGAACTTGAAACTTGAATGGATATTTGAAACTTGGAGTCATATAAATTGGAACGCGAACTTGGAAAAATAAAATTTGCAAAGAACTTGTAAAGTGGAAACCTTGTTTTGCCTGGACTTCTGGACCCTGTTTTGCAAAGCTAGGTAAGCAGGACTCGATACTTGATATCCTTACGAGAGAATGACACTTGGACTAGCACGCAGGAAGTCGTCCGGGTTTTTTCCCCGGTAAAATTTTTTATTAAAAAAAAAAAAAAAAAAAAAAATACCTACTTGTTTAGTTTTCAGAGTGGATGTTAAGCACTAGGCCACTTGGGTCAGTTCAACGTTTGAAGCGTTCTCTACCACCTAACACTTGGAGCTCCATTAATAAATGAGGATAGAATTCCATGCCTCGACTCGGATCGAACCCGCGCCCTCCTGCTAACCAGGCGAGCGTCTTGACCACTACACCACCGAGGCAGACCTACAACCTTGAAGAATTGTCTATAGTCCAGAGGAACCAGAGAATAGATGAAACCGCGTGACATCTGACCTCTGGAGCTCCCCATGCAATATACACTATCACTATACAGTAGCTAGAGATGACGTCATAGCAAACAATATAAACATAATAGATATAATAACTTCTGTATTATAAGCATAAGTACAGTCGAGTGCAAAAAAATCGGGACCATTTACTACTCCTACTTCACAAACGGAAGTTACTTCCGAAAAGGTCCGTGCACCTTTTCTGAGGCCCCATTTTTGGTGTATCTTCCTTTCGGAAAGGAAAACGATTTGCCCTCCACAAGATGGCTGATTGATCGACGGAAGTCGACTACTTATGTGTGGACAATGGACACACCTAAGGTCGGGGGACACAAAGCGAGTTTAAACTCGGTTTAAGCAATCTGATTGGCTGTAATTTTTGGATTTTTTTTTTTTTTTTTTTTTGAAATCAACCAATCAGATTGTTTCATCCGAAGTGAATCCAAATACGCTCACTTGAGGCCCCGGCCATAAGATATTCTGTCCCGAATATTTCGTACGTGAGTGTAGATTTGTATGTAGGTACTTGTGGTGTAGCATAGAGCATAGAGTTTCAATATGAACTTCCTTATTAAACACGCGTACTGAGGAGAACAGCAGCAGCCAATGGTACAATATACCTACTCGTACATGATAGAAAACATAAACAAAACATAGGAGCAGTGGCCTGTTCCAAGAACGCATTCCCCAAGTCTTCACTTTCTACTCCACGTGCATAAAACAAATATGTATTTCAAAACTAGATGGTAACAAAAATTGAAAATGGAGCCCCAGTTCCTTCGCAAGAATATCGGCCCTTAAGTAAGGGCCTTAAGAGAAGTGGATCAGAAAATCTAAGTAGGTACATACTTGGTTCGTTAAGGCTAAATCTTATACCCTTCAATGGAACTTGGCTGAAAACTTGGAAATACTGTCACATTTTCTTTCTTGTTTTTGACAATATTGGCAACAATGTGAATGTTCTCGTTTTTCCATGCCTTCTTCTCATGCAACACTGTACCAGTTAACCTGTTTCGCATATTATTCACACCTGTTCAGTAGTTCAGTCTGGATTGAGATCGGTATCAGCAGCTACCAGGTTTTCAGTACTTTCTGTACCATTCTACCTACAGGTATTCATTCACTCCGTTTAGAATAGATCAGTTGCGCTTACTTGGGTGATATTTCAAAGTCATAGAGCAGAAAAAATGAGGACCAACGGATTTTCTGGAAGGGGGAAAAAAAACTATGCCTTCTTGGGTTTTGAACCTACGACCTCCTGATGACCAGGCGACCGCATGATGTGCTCATATGAATTGAAAACATGTTTGTGTTTTAAAGAATGTCAAATTTGTACGGCTAAATTTTCCCCTCACAAAGATCCGAAAATGATTCCTTCGTTAGATCAGAGATTACCCCTAATCAGAAAAACTTAACACATGAAAGGTTGAACATTAACATTTTTCATACGAAATGTAAATTAAATCTGGCGTAAAGAACGCTTATCAAGTTGTTTGTTTTAATTTATATCAATTCGTTATAATATTAATAACTAGCGTATAAATTCTCACAAGTATACTCAAACAGAGATCAAAGAGACCGACCCCGGTTGCCGACAATCGATATTAAAATAAACAACAAGAATAGATCAGTTGCGCTTACTTGGGTGATGTTTCAAAGTTCCCCCCCCCACCCACACCCAAAGAATAAAAAAAAAACCTCACCAATTTTTGTTGCTAAGCCATTTTTCTTTAATTCTGAATGTCATCTGCCAACTTCTGTGGAAATCCACTTCATACCGAACCCTCGAGCGGTCAAGCGAATAAGAAAGGTAAGATCACTCAAGTTAAGTGACCTCGAGTGTAGTTGGTATATGGATGATCAGACGGGATATAATCAACTATATCAATGATCAAAAAGTTCCTATCCTAAGTGTAGAGTCTAGACCCTAATAAGAGAGGTAAGGATCTTGAGGTGCTGAGTTCGACTCCCATCCGTGACGTAAATTTTCTAATCAAGCTAACTCCGTGGCCAGACTAGGCTTGCACTCCGGAGGTCCCTGGTTCGATTCCCGGCGGAGTCGGAAGTTTTTTCGGCTCTGTGCTTGGAGTTCGGGGTGCACTCAGCCTCGTGAGGATAATTAAGTAAAGGGCGAAAGTATCCCTTTTTTTTAAATGCACAAAACTGGTATTTAAATAAATAAATAATAATAAAAAGAAAGTAAAAAAAAAATTCAACATGCACTTATTCACTAAAAATAAAAAAGCATACGTTCTGTTATTTAATCTAAAAAATCTAGCTCTAAAAAGCACAAATTTTCAGGAATTATCTTTTCAAACTTCAAAGGCGATTTTCTTAAAACTCGAATTTTCGACTTTCGCCCTTTTTCCGATCAGCGAGAGAGGAGAGAGAAAGAGAGAGAGAGAGAGAGAGAGAGAGGAGAGAGAGAGGAGAGAGAGAGAGAGGAGAGAGAGAGAGAGAAGAGAAAGAGAGAGAGAGGAGAGAGAGTGAGAGAAAGAGGGAGAGAGAGAGTGAGAGAGAAAGAGGGAGAGTGAGAGAGAGAGTGAGGGAGAGAAAGAGAGAGAGAGACTAAAGGGAGATATGAGACCAGACTTTGGCCACCCATATTTCAGTTTTTATGTCTGTCTCTCCTCCTCCTTCTTCTCTCTCACACTCCATAGTGTCCATACACACACAAAGTCACCTTCTTTCTCCCAAACATAAAAGCAGAAAATAAAATCGAACCATGTAAACATTTTTAGATCTACATTATGTTCATATACTTATGTTTTTGTACATACATATTTATGTTTATTTATTTATGTACATAGGTAAGTATATTATCCGAGTTTTGACCTCAGATTTGGATTTTTCACAACTTTTTACGTAGGAATCGACCTTTTATTAATAATATTTTCCCAATTGCAACTATTTACACACGGGTGGTAATCGTAACCATTGGAAAGATACGAAAACTTTTATGCACAGTCAAAATTTCAATGTCCTATTCTACCCCCTGCCACTCAAAATTTCATTGGCCTAAGCCTACAAGTCAGTGGTTATGGCCAAAACTTTATCCTAAACCGATAAGGTTCGTTCTCGGAACGGCTGGCTTTCTCCTATCCTGTCCTCCTTCTCTCTTTGATTTAGGAACGATAAGGCTTCCGTTGTTACAGTTCTCTCTATCAAACCTCTTGAAACAATATTATAATACTCGTGTTGGGACTGCCTACTGCCTTGGTTGCACAGTTATTCAATTTCAATCTAGTTTTTCTTCGCATCGGATCTAACAGGCAAGGTGGGATGAATAGGGGACGTACGACGAAACGCCAAATCTAAAACACCTCCACTGCACAGAGGTCACTTAGGTTAAGCAACGTCAAGCGATACAGTGGTTTGGACGGATAACTATCTAGGAAACACTAAGGAAATGGCTTCATTGGGGATTTGTTGACCTTTTTGACGAGATCAAACCCAGATGTAATAGGTAACAACCAAATTTCCTTCATCAGCTGTTATTATGCAACGTCAAGCGATACAGTGGTTTGGACGGATAACTATCTAGGAAACACTAAGGAAATGGCTTCATTGGGGATTTGTTGACCTTTTTAACGAGATCAAACCCAGATGTAATAGGTAACAACCAAATTTCCTTCATCAGCTGTTAAAGAGCTTTAAATTTCCTCGTATCTATACTTACTCCAAGTTTGAGACAACAGCAAAATCAGACAACCTAACAGCAAAATCAGACAATCTAACAGCAAAATCAGACAACCTAACAGCAAAATCAGACAATCTAACAGCAAAATCAGACAACCTAACAGCAAAATCAGACAACTTAATCTTAACAGCAAAATCAGACAACATAACAGCAAAATCAGACAACTTAAAAGCAAAATCTGACAACCTAACAGCAAAATCAGACAACCTAACAGCAAAATCAGACAACCCAACAGCAAAATCAGACAACCTAACAGCAAAATCAGACAACTTAACAGCAAAATCAGACAACCTAACAGCAAAATCAGACATCCTAACAGCACAATCAGACAACTTAAAAGCAAAATCGTCAAGTTCAAACTTTCGGTGGTTCATCAAATTCTCTAGTTCAATCTCTGCACAATCCGGATACCGGTCTTGGCGTTCCTAGGGTTTCACTCGTAACAGATCTATACCCCTACAGAACATTATCGTCTTGCAAAAAAACTTTCCTATAACCTTTTGATTGATGTCTCAGTAAGTAACTCTGTGAAGGTCCATGTTGAGAGAAATAACTTTTACACTTCACAGGTATGGTTTTCCTATAAGTAAATACCCAGATACTTTCCTATAAATAGGTAGCTACCTAAGTAGATACTTTCCTATAAATAGGTAGCTCTACCTCAGTAGATACTTTCCTATAAATAGGTAGCTACCTAGAAGTAGATACTTTCCTATAAATAGGTAGCTACCTAGTTCCGGTGGTCTCATCTTCTATGGTAGCGAATCTTCATTTTACATTTCAAGAATAGAACAGAATAGAAATGATGAGATAGAATAGAATAGAATAGAGGAAGATGGCGTCAGGAAAACTTTCTCTAGGCCATCTGATGAGATTGGTACCATGATGAAGTAGGCCTACTGTCTATTTGTTCCTCCGTATAACGTAAGATAGTCTAATGGTCCTGTCGTCCTGCGTAAGGATAATTCATGCTCTGAATTTCCGATCGATTTCATGAAAATGCACGCCATTTTTTAGGTCTCTCTGTTTAAGGGACAAATGGTGTTAAATGGTAAGCCATTTTTACTGAGCCCACTGACAAGGAACTAAGGGTGCATTTACAAGAGCATGATACCTGTTGTATCAAAAAGCTTGTACGTTTATGCAATAACAGCATTTACATAAGTATTTTTAGATTTTCAAAATTTACACTTGTTTTCCACTAAAGTTGGTTACCAACTTGTTTTCTGTAAGAGTTTATTTTATTTGACATTCGTTCAATTGGAAATTGGTAACCAATAAAACCAATTATCTGCCTAAAGCCCTTTTATGCAACATGTATTTTTAACCGTTCACTTGTCCCAACATGATGTAAGTCCGTACAGCTGTGTCCACCACACCACCAGTTCCTGTGGCATACAGTACGAATATTATGGAACACCACAACACATCACAATAGAGAACACAGGGCATAAGGTAACAAGATTACGTAAAACACACAACAAACTTCCAGGCAGACAATATACCTAAGTAGAGTATATAGGTAGAGCTAGGAGAATAATTTACAACTTGCCTTGCTACCCAGCTGCATAGGTCTATTGTATATTCAGGTCAATACCTACATTTCAGCCTTTTTTTTTCAATATTACGCTTACTTGGGCTTAAAACAGAGCTAAGTAGAGAGCAATGCACATAGAGCATCGAGCAGGTAGGAAGAAACGATGATATAGAGAAGCGACGAATTCAAACCGCATAGGGCTATGAGCAAAATCTATGCTGTATGCACTATTTTAAACCTTATTAAACTGACGAAAAATTTGCGGAAGAACGCTCAGTAGTACCTAATTTCAACTTAAAATGAGGGAAGTAGGAAAAAGAGGGAAAGAACAGGTGCATGTGCATATAATAATTATGTTTAGGTCAACTTTCAATGAAATGATGTCTTCGTATTACAAACACAACAGCATCGAGCATGCTTGTTAAGCATAGAGAGCATACCCAAATCTCTACGCACATGGTACACACATGTCCAGATTACAAAATACTCTCTTTGTATATAACTATAGGTACCAAGACACAGGTAGTAAGTATAGATATAATGTATAGTGTAGGCAGATGTAAAAGATATGTATAGGTATACACATTATCTGAACCCGGGTCTGCTGATCACAAGTCCCTCAAGGTCAACCGGTATGTCAGGTTCAAGTTATTCCAAGGACCAAGGACCTCACTGAGGTGCATCCTTACCATCCTGATACCCCGAACAGATCATCGACTGCTTCTTTCAATCCTGTCCCGAGCACTGCCCAAACTGTGGTCCACCACCGGCACCGGGGCCAAATGTGTGATGGAAATACCCGTTTTTTGAATAGTGCGCGAACTATGACCCATAAATGTGAGGCCGAACTCCTTATGAAAAGCGGTGCATAAACTATGAACCATTGGGGAAACATGTGTGACGGATCCCAACTTGGGTCTTATCAGTTGGGCGAAAACAACTGATATAATATAAGTTTATAACAGAAGGGAGGGAGGAAGGACAAAAAATAAGGTGAAGGGACCAAATTTAATAATGGAATCCCACTTCCCACGTTCTCGTCTCATCTTCATTCTCATTTTCAACACAGAAACCACAAAGGTGCAATGTACGCACGGAGCTATGTATATCATATCTTGTGGCAAAGTTCTTTGACTCCCGATCAATCGCATCTCAACACAAAGCACACAACTTGTGCTCCTCTTATGCGATAGAAAAGAGTGAGGTCTGAGTTTTAACATGATGATTTTTGAAATAAAAAAAGTTAGGTATCTACCTAATAAATAAGTTTAGACAATTTTACTCCTTATTTATGTGCTTGTTTTTGTTCAACATAATAATAGGTACATATGTCGTGAATGTATGATTGGCAGTGGAAGCTTTTAGAATTTTGACACAACATAAAAATGAACGATGACACAGTGGTTTTCTTCAATGAAAACTATCAATTTCTTTACGAAAACTTTATTAAATTAAACTTCTTTTATAAACTTGTGACTGCTAACAAATTTCTAATTACTGGACTATTTATTTTCTTACAAATCTTCTAAATGAAACTTCTAATATCCTTTGGGAAAATCTACTATCGTACGTCCGTCTACTACCAGGACCTTTTGCTAACTCACTCTAGTTTACAAACAAAATCTAAACTTCTTTTATAAACTTGTGACTGCTAACAAATTTCTAATTACTGGACTATTTACTTTCTTACAAATCTTCTAAATGAAACTTCTAAATTTGGGAAAAGCTACTAATTTACGTCCGTCTACTACCAGGACTTTCTGCTAACTCACTCTAGTTTACAAACAAAAATCTGCTGATGGAAAATCTACTCCTTTCCTCGTCGGCAACCTAAACATCAGCTGTCTAATTAAATTATTCTTAATTAACTATTTCTAATTATAAAACACTTGCTAAAACACCTAACTTGTGTCTAAACTCGCGCTGTTCGCGACATTCCCCCCCAGAAAGTAGGAACTACAACAAAAGTAGGTAACAGTAAGATAAATAAAAGGCTAATAATTGTGAAAGGTTACCTA
>NW_007378549.1:0-29041 GCF_000475195.1 Diaphorina citri | reverse complement strand
TTTTTTTTTCTTCTTCTTCTTCTTCTTCTTCTTCTTCTTCTTCTTCTTCTTCTTCTTCTTCTTCTTCTTCTTCTTCTTAATTTTTCTACTGTCATATAAACTAGAAAATATATTGTGAAGCAATATGTGTATTTTGCACTTTACGTACATAAGTAAACTGAGAAGTCTGAATCTGAAGTCTGATACATATGATGTAGAAGGAAATGTACAAATCTTCAGAGCAGACAGAAGGGTAGCAGCTAGCAGGTAATAAATATGAACATTGAACAAGTTACCCAGACATTATAATTAGCCAGCATGTTCCTACTTTAGATTTTGAAGGGTCATTATTAAAAATTTATGAGAGAGAGAGAGAGAGAGGGAGAGAGAGAGAGAAAGAGGGAGAGGGAGAGAGAGAGAGATAAAAAAAAAATGACCTCGCTGGGATTCGAACCCCCACCCATCACACTTATCATCACAGTAGAGGAGTAAAAATACACTCACCCAACCGCTCGGCCACTAAGACATGAGGGGCGAAATAAAGAAAAAAGGAGAGAGAGAGAGAAAAAAACCCCCTCCAGAGGTTTTACTTATGGTGTGTATAATTAAGTAACTAACTACCTTGGCAGGTAGGTAAGTAAATAACTTTAGATATGGTCCCAGAACACAGGGGGAGAAAAGTTAATTACATAGCTCTGGATCACCCTAGGGTTTCACTCGTAACAGATCTATACCCCTACAGAACATTATCGTCTTGCAAAAAAACTTTCCTATAACCTTTTGATTGATGTCTCAGTAAGTAACTCTGTGAAGGTCCATGTTGAGAGAAATAACTTTTACACTTCACAGGTATGGTTTTCCTATAAGTAAATACCCAGATACTTTCCTATAAATAGGTAGCTACCTAAGTAGATACTTTCCTATAAATAGGTAGCTACCTAAGTAGATACTTTCCTATAAATAGGTAGCTACCTAAGTAGATACTTTCCTATAAATACATACCTAGATTCGGGAAGCTTAGCACACCTATAAGACCTTTGGTCCCTACAACAGCCTCTTGGGCTTTTTGTGTGTACAGAGACCTACCTACATAAGTACTTAGCGTTTATAGACCAAGTACCGAAGTATTGGGGACAAGGAAAGTAAAAGTCTACAAGTACCTACTTACTACCTACTTAGAACTACTTACTCAAGTAGGCACTTACTCATTTCAGGGGTTTCCCCAGCCGGTATTTTCCCAAGAAACTGATCAAAATAAAGATGACTACCTACCTACTTACCTAGGTAATTAGTTTAGCTATTATTCCCAAGCTACTGCCGCATGGCAGCAACTTTCCAGTGCGACACAGACCAGTAACTTAGCATCAGGCGTCTCCTTAATAATCAACGCTCAACATTGATTCCAACCCAATACATCCAACTGATGAGTCAATTGTGAATTATGATTCAGAGTAGAACCTACCTACATGAGTCATTAACAGTGTGTATTGAATACGGGATGGACATGCTATGACACAGACGCGTAAAGTCCCAGCACATGTTACTTAAGAGTAAAGTCCCAGCAGGTGTTTTTTTCCAAGAGTTGTGATAGAGTGAACAGTAACTGCTAAGGTATTATCGTCCCGAAAGCGAGGAGAGAAGAAAGACAGGACAAGAGAAAGCCAGCCGTTCCGAGAACGAACCTTATCTGTTTGGGATCTGCAATGAACTGGAATCGAACCCGCGACCTACCACTTACCAGACAGATGCAGTAAAAAAAATTGAAATGTCGGTAAACACTCCACACTCCATCAATGGTCCTTACGAGGATGTGTAGGTACAGGCCGAAACAGCCAGTAGTACGTATTGTCCCAGACAGTTAAGTACTCGTTCAGATACCGACCAAGCACAACGTTGCTGAACGCCCAGTGATCCGTCGAGAACCAATTCAGAAACTACTTCAGTATAGGTACCTAGGCAGCTAGTCACAGTTTAAATAGGTATGTATCCAAATTCAAAGCATGGGTATTGGGTATAATGGGTAACCTCAACCGATATCTACATAGGTAGGTAGGTATAGGTACTAATGTGTATTGTAACTTGTAAGGTTATGTCTGAAGATTTTTTGTTTCTTCAGTAATTTCCGTTGTGGAATACTTTGATCTCAAGGCATTTCCGGACCAGACAAGATACTGAACTTCACTTGTGGAGAAATTTGGTGAAGTGAGCAGTGAGTTCCAAAAACTCAGTGAATGAATGAGTGAGTGAGTCAGTCAGTTTTGAAGTCCTACAGACCTGTGCGCCTAAAAACCAACAAAGACAGCATACAATAAACCAACCCTCCGTAAATACCAACGCAGTACCTACCCAACTAATATGACAACACAAATGAAATTAGCAAAAGTAAATATAAAATTTAATACAAGGCACAACAAAGGAAATTCTTTTACCTGCCTACCTGCTTCCATTCACGACAAAACCCTGAAGCAACAAAGAGCGAGGGGGTACCTGTTTCACAGAGACGAAATCTGGCTAAAGGAAATAATAGAAATTGCACCCACCTGAACCCCTGTACTGACAACAAAACAACTTGATCCAAAGGAAAATTAAATAGAAGAAAAAAGAAAAATAGAAGAAATCCTAGACAACCTAACACAAGACTTTTTCGAGCAAGGTAGTACAACGCAACAAAGAACCTATTCAAGAAATCCCCCTCTAGTTAAAACCCCAACACATGATCAAAAATATTCAAAGGCCAAAGCAAAAAGACCCCCAAAACAAATCAAAAAGATTAAAAGAGAAAAAGGTACATAAAGATCTCAAGACAAGTTCACTAAAAGATCCTGATAAAAACACTCAGATAAGGTAGAGAAACCTGTTTTTAAGTCCTTTTGCTTTAACAAAGATTCCTCCTTCTCTCTAGAACAGCTGGTAAAACCTGATGGAAAGAATTTTTGGATCTTCTACCTGCAAAAATATTCGAATACAAAGCCCTGGGGAACAAAATATCATGGATGAAATCCCTACCAAGTTGGTAGATAGGCTCGTAGTACCAACTTACCTCTAGAAGTCTAGAAAGAACAGGTAGGTAAGTACTTACTTGGATCTAAGTAGGTAAGTAGTAGTAGTAGTTCTGTGAACTGTAGACCTCACTCAGATTCTTTTGCCCAAACTGAGAAGAAGGTACGAATGAATATACATAATGCACATCTTGCTATAAATAGGTAGCTACCTAAGTAGATACTTTCCTATAAATAGGTAGCTACCTAAGTAGATACTTTCCTATAAATAGGTAGCTATCTAAGTAGATACTTTCCTATAAATAGGTAGCTACCTAAGTAGATACTTTCCTATAAATACATACCTAGATTCGGGAAGCTTAGCACACCTATAAGACCTTTGGTCCCTACAACAGCCTCTTGGGCTTTTTGTGTGTACAGAGACCTACCTACATAAGTACTTAGCGTTTATAGACCAAGTACCGAAGTATTGGGGACAAGGAAAGTAAAAGTCTACAAGTACCTACTTACTACCTACTTAGAACTACTTACTCAAGTAGGCACTTACTCATTTCAGGGGTTTCCCCAGCCGGTATTTTCCCAAGAAACTGATCAAAATAAAGATGACTACCTACCTACTTACCTAGGTAATTAGTTTAGCTATTATTCCCAAGCTACTGCCGCATGGCAGCAACTTTCCAGTGCGACACAGACCAGTAACTTAGCATCAGGCGTCTCCTTAATAATCAACGCTCAACATTGATTCCAACCCAATACATCCAACTGATGAGTCAATTGTGAATTATGATTCAGAGTAGAACCTACCTACATGAGTCATTAACAGTGTGTATTGAATACGGGATGGACATGCTATGACACAGACGCGTAAAGTCCCAGCACATGTTACTTAAGAGTAAAGTCCCAGCAGGTGTTTTTTTCCAAGAGTTGTGATAGAGTGAACAGTAACTGCTAAGGTATTATCGTCCCGAAAGCGAGGAGAGAAGAAAGACAGGACAAGAGAAAGCCAGCCGTTCCGAGAACGAACCTTATCTGTTTGGGATCTGCAATGAACTGGAATCGAACCCGCGACCTACCACTTACCAGACAGATGCAGTAAAAAAAATTGAAATGTCGGTAAACACTCCACACTCCATCAATGGTCCTTACGAGGATGTGTAGGTACAGGCCGAAACAGCCAGTAGTACGTATTGTCCCAGACAGTTAAGTACTCGTTCAGATACCGACCAAGCACAACGTTGCTGAACGCCCAGTGATCCGTCGAGAACCAATTCAGAAACTACTTCAGTATAGGTACCTAGGCAGCTAGTCACAGTTTAAATAGGTATGTATCCAAATTCAAAGCATGGGTATTGGGTATAATGGGTAACCTCAACCGATATCTACATAGGTAGGTAGGTATAGGTACTAATGTGTATTGTAACTTGTAAGGTTATGTCTGAAGATTTTTTGTTTCTTCAGTAATTTCCGTTGTGGAATACTTTGATCTCAAGGCATTTCCGGACCAGACAAGATACTGAACTTCTCAGACTTGTGGAGAAATTTGGTGAAGTGAGCAGTGAGTTCCAAAAACTCAGTGAATGAATGAGTGAGTGAGTCAGTCAGTTCTGAAGTCCTACAGACCTGTGCGCCTAAAAACCAACAAAGACAGCATACAATAAACCAACCCTCCGTAAATACCAACGCAGTACTAAATTATTCTTAATTAACTATTTCTAATTATAAAACACTTGCTAAAACACCTAACTTGTATCTAAACTCGCGCTGTTCGCGACAACATACGTAAATAAATTTTCCCATTAGGATATTAGATTTTGAGAAGGAACTCTTGGCGAATTGGTTTTTTCGTTTCACCATAACTCTCCAACGGTTTGGTTTGTCCGATTTTGATAAAATTTTGGCAAAAAATTCACATTAGGAAGGGAATTAATTATTTAAATTTTGGACCAGACGGGCCCTTTGGGGCCCCCGTACGGGCTCTTACTTTGTGTGAGTTCCACAGTTCACTGAACCACTAGATATAGTGTATATGTATATGTAGGTACCTCTGGATTTATAGAATAGAATAGAATATACCTTGTTTATCCTGCTGGGATAGGACTGAAAAGTCACTTTTCCCCCGCAGTCTAACCAAGGTCTTATATATTTGATACCTACATTATGGGGGTTACATTTTACAAAAATGATAGGTACAACGTGCTTTGATTGACTTTATAACAGGAAAATACCTATGTAGGTATCTTAATTCTACATAATATCTACTCTGTTTCTACATAATATGTATCTACTCTGTTTCTAGTTTCTACCGTGGATAAAATTCTATTTGTGTATTTCTTAGCACGCCATTCCATGAATTATACAAAAAGTTTGGGGAAAAAAAGTAAAAGTAGGTAGGAGAAGAGACAGAGAGGGAGGGGGAAGAGAGAGCGAGAGTGAGAGAGAGAGGAGAGAGAGAGAGAGAAGCTTTAGGTTAGGCTAAGCTTGAAAAATAGAAAGAAAAAATTCGAAAGATATACCTACCTATTTTTTTCTTCTTCTATTTTTCAAGCTCAGACTATCCTAGACACAATACATCCCATTTATGGGTTCTATTATTAACCCAGGCAATTGGGCATGCTACGGCACTATTGTAGCAGTTGTTTCATTGGTACAAAAGCACTAAATAAAAACGGCTGTGAAACACTCATCTTTTGTATGTAGGTATGTACCTAGTACCTACGAAGAAAATAATAAAATTATCTGACGTGCTCAGCGCCTCAGCATCAGCATTATCAAAAGAAAATAACTTTAAACTGGCCAGTAACTTAAATTCTCGGAAATCTAAAGGCTGTCTTTCTCCTATCCTGTCTTTCTTCCTTCTTTCATTACTTCCACATCTATTGAATTAGAACAGAAGGAATACGTCTTACGTAATAAAAAGGACAGAGAACAGGGTTTATTTACAATCACTCAAAAGATTTGAAGAATGGTTGACCTTTTTTAAAAAAACAATACCAAAAATTGGGGAATATTTTTTGTATAAAGAATACTTACTTACGATGTTTTATGTCTTTATGAGTTACTTCGTGTTAAAAAATTAACGTCAAGAGTTACCCTCCACAAAAAAGTACTGATATAAAAAAAAGACGTCAATGTGGGACCTCCCTTCTACATTAGCTCTTCTAAAGAAAATAATAATTTTCCATCACTCCTACATCAATTTACCTTGCTGTTGAACCATTGATCCCGGATTACGAAACCTAGATCTTGACCACAGTGCACTGATGAAAATTACAAAAAAATTAACATTGTTATCTTCATTAGTGTACTGCGGTCAAGATCTAGGTTTCGTAATCCGGGAATAATGGTTCAACAGCAAGATAAACTGATGTACACTGCGGTCAAGATCTAGGTTTCGTAATCCGGGAATAATGGTTCAACAGCAAGATAAACTGATGTACACTGCGGTCAAGATCTAGGTTTCGTAATCCGGGAATAATGGTTCAACAGCAAGATAAACTGATGTACACTGCGGTCAAGATCTAGGTTTCGTAATCCGGGAATAATGGTTCAACAGCAAGATAAACTGATGTACACTGCGGTCAAGATCTAGGTTTCGTAATCCGGGAATAATGGTTCAACAGCAAGATAAACTGATGTACACTGCGGTCAAGATCTAGGTTTCGTAATCCGGGAATAATGGTTCAACAGCAAGATAAACTGATGTACACTGCGGTCAAGATCTAGGTTTCGTAATCCGGGATCAATGGTTCAACAGCAAGGTAAATTGATGTAGGAGTGATGGAAAATTATTATTTTCTTTAGAAGAGCTAATGTAGAAGGGAGGTCCCACATTGACGTCTTTTTTTATATCAGTACTTTTTTGTGGAGGGTAACTCTTGACGTTAATTTTTTAACACGAAGTGTTTTTTGGGGGGGATATCACTATTTTTTGCTGTAAGTACTTACCCATCTAAGTTCATAAACATTTAGAAAAATAAATGAACCTAATTTTTAAATAGGTACCCACGTAGTTGCTTCAAAAGTAAGCATATTCAGTATTTAGGTAGGTACCTATGTATCAACTCAGATTTCAGAGTCTTGAATAGGTTGATAATAAATATAAGTCATGAAGCGGTCAAACTTTCTTGACTTGGCGGGGCGGAGCGCTACCACGCTCCTTAATAGGTAGTTAATACATGATATGTATATCAAAGTTTTGACTCACTTGGGAATTGAACCAGGATATTCCTCTTTCAAAGAATCTCCAGGAAAAATAGGTGAGAGATTAAGGTAGAAGTTATACACAGGGCTAAGCTTTAGGTTAGGCTAAGCTTGAAAAATAGAAAGAAAAAATTCGAAAGATATACTGTTTGTTTTCACCCATCTCACTTATCATCACAGTAGAGGAGTAAAAATTCACACTCCCAACCGCTCGGCCACTAACACATTTGATTCATCGACGCACAAAACTTCTTTATTAATCAACTCGATTGAAAAGTTTGAAATTTTCCCCTAAAAGTCACTTTTTCCTCTCTAGCGGGTCTCCCTTTAGTGCTAAGAAGATGAAACCAAGAAAAGGCACTTCTCCTCGACGAGACCTTTCTGGAGACACCTTAATCATCTTCCCACCATTTGTAGAACGGGCTGTAGGCGTGATTAATTGAATCGGGTGAAAAGAAAAAAAAAAAAAGAAAATTTTTTTTCGCGATTTTCAAGATTTTTGAGCCTATCAGAAAACCGGTTAAACAAATCGTAGAAAGGTCGGGTCTTGGAGATTTCGCATCTACTTTCACGTCCGACCAGGAATATCAAATAAAATTTGCTTAAAGTTAGGGGAAGTGGGAGAAAAGTTGAGGTAAAAATGCCGAAAAACGCTGAAATTCTGTTTCGTGTTAATATAGGCCGGGCGGTGCTGCGAACTCTTGACGTTCGCGCGCCTCGGCGCGCTTGATGAACTTATGAATGAGTCACCTATTGGACTCTGAACGTGCAGAAATCCCCCTCAGTTCTCGCCCCGCTCACTTCTGGGATCCCAAATTTCAATCAGCGACGTGCCTTGATTCAAGGAACAAATGTACCAAATTTCATCAAAATAGGACCAGGCAATCGGGAGTTCTAGCGGAACATACAAACATCCAAACCAAATGCAAAATAAAATGGTCAAGTTAAAACATAGACCTCACTATCGTTCGGTCAACAACAGACAAAGATTTTAGGTTCATTTTAAGTATTTCGAGGTTTGATATGACAGAGGGAACTGTAACAGAACTGCTGAAGTCCTATCGTCCCGACAGCGAAGAGAGAAGGAAGATGGGATAGGAAAAAGACAGCCGTTCTGAGAACGAACCCTATGTGTTTAGGATAAAATCTGCCATGAGTGGGAATCGAACCCACGGGCTACGGTGGTGGAGCACTCTTTCTTGGCTCTCGTGTACACATCTTTGTACTAAAACCTAGGCTAGGGGTGCCTACAATGAACTGTAGAACTCACTGGGATAAAGAGCTCAAAGTACGAGGCCCTCTAAATACTGCTGTGGAGATTTTTATTTCACTAAAAAGGTTCGTCTCGTTTTTGGACCAGGACATGCTATCACACAGGTGGTGATCCAAGGCCTCAAGGTTTTGCTCAGAACAAGAGGGGGGCCTTGAGAATTGAGACCCTAACATCTCTCTCCCTCTGGTCCTAATATGTATAGTTCTACCAATCTATATGTGAGATTATGGAACAGATGTTTAGTATAGTAACTACCTACCAGTAGGCAGGATAGCGATAGACAGCCTCAGTGGCGTAATGAGTCTGGGGGAACTTAGAACAGCTGCTATGAAATGAGCTCTCGGTAGGTCACTCGGGTCCTAACTACTTTTGAAATAACCCTGAGCAGATGTGCGAGAGAACCTAGAAGTATTGGTGGATTTTGGATTGTCTACAAGCAATCCACTGGTACCTACATTATTAGGTACCTACTTACCTAAGTAACCTTCCTTGGTGGTGTAGTGGTCAAAACGCACGCCTATTAAGTAAACAGACGTGGGTTCAATCCCAGCCGATGTATGAAACGTTACACTTAAGCCATATATTTGACGGATTGTCTTAGGCAGGGTAAGTACGTACCTACTTCGGCACTTACTTGAGTAAGTACTGTAGTTTTGCAAATCTAGCAACTTACTCCACTGAGCTCCAAGAAACAAAGGTCTAACTGCCCCTCCCCTCCTTCACTCCTCTCTCCTTTTTTCTTTCTTTCTCTCTCTCTCTCTCTCTCTCTCTCTCCCTCTTTCTCTTTCTCTCGCTCTCTCTCTCCCTCTTTCTCTCTCTCTCTCTCTCTCTCTCATGAGACAACCTAGCAATCTCTGTCATCTCACTCTCCATAAGAGAGAAGGAGAGAGAGAGAGAAAAGAAGAGAGACATAAACCTTGAAAACGGGATACCATGTCAAGTACTAATTACTATTAAAATAAGTCTTCACAGTGAAGACTGATTCTCTTATTTTAGTATAGAAGAGAGACAGACAGAGAGAGTGGTTCTGGAACATGTCACATCACTCCATCATATGAGGGTTGAAGAAATTTGAGACAACATTATGTATGGAGGCTGAAGTACCTACTCCTACCTACCTAGCCCTCGATATGGTCTCTCCCTACCCCTAAGTAATGAGGTCTAAAATATCACAGAAAATGCCTGAAGGAATAATCTCAATATTATAGGGGTCGGTATGCTAGGGGTGGTTATTTCTGAGTACCTACTTACCTACCTACACTACTTGGCTCTCTCTCTCTCTCTCTCTCTCTCTCTCTCTCTCTCTCTCTCTCTCTCTCTCTCTCTTTCTCTCTCTCTCTTTCTCTTTCTCTCTCTCTCTCTCTCTCTCTCATGGGACAACCTAGCACTCTCTGTCATCTCAATCTCCATAAGAGAGAAGGAGAGAAAGAGAAAAGAAGAGAGACATAAACTTTGAAAACGGGATACCATGTAAAGTAGGTACTAATTAATATTAAAATAAGTCTTCACGGTGAAGACTGATTCTCTTATTTTAGTATAGAAGAGAGACAGAGAGAGAGAGAGTGGTTCTGGAATATGTCACATCTCTCCATCATATGAGGGTTGAAGAAATTTGAGACAACATTATGTATGGAGGCTGAAGTACCTACCTAGCCCTCGATATGGTCTCTCCCTACCCCTAAGTAAGTAATGAGGTCTAAAATATCACAGAAAATGCTTGAAGGAATAATCTCAATATTATAGGGGTCGGTATGCTAGGGGTGGTTATTTCTGAGTACCTACTTACTTACCTACCTACAGTGCCTACTTATTTAGGAGATTTTTTTTTCTTTTCTTCTTCTTTTTTGTATGATACTTTTAGAGATGAAGATATTTTGTAGGCACTACTTGGGCTGAAAACAGAGTGTAGCAAAGAGCATCATAGGTAGAGATTTTTGGTTTCAGCTTTAAGTATGCGGTTGGAAGTCGTCGCTTCTCGCTTCCCTCTATCGTCACTTCACTCCACATTGCTTTAGGCTTTAAAGGTTTTGTCGCCCATTAGTTAAGCTTCAAGCTGGATCAAGCGAGACCGAAATGCGGTTGGAAGTCGTCGCTTCTCGCTTCCCTCTATCGTCACTTCACTCCACATTGCTTTAGGCTTTAAAGGTTTTGTCGCCCATTACTTAGTTAAGCTTCAAGCTGGATCAAGCGAGACCGACTATAGGTACTTTCACCCCAAGTTCTTTTTCACCATGTTCGACAAACAATTAAGGAGCTCACGTGTGTGTTCTCTTCTCTTACTATACTACAGTTTTCCACAAATAATTTATTTATACGACATACCAAACTTCGTGTTAGTCTCTCTAGAATTCAGAATATTAACATCATCACTACGATAGGGGTTCTCAAATAAGCCACTGCCTCTACAATACTACATTTTCTTTCTTAAGGTTTGATAGAGGGAACTGTAACAAGGGAGGTTTTATCAAATCTACCTGATGAGCACACACACTAGACCTCACAGGTGGACCTGATCAGGTCTACCTGATAGTGAGTGGCTGGCCTAAGAAGAGCGAAGATCAGAAAGGGGGTTCATATCCCCTTACCTCTTGGGTCCAGACCTGATAGGTTAGGAACCCCTAACGCAATAGATCAGGCAGACCTGACAGGCGGACCTGATCAGGTCTACCTGATAGTGAGTGGCTGGCCTAAGAAGAGCGAATATCAGAGAAGGGGTTCATGGAATACCCCCCTGGGCCTCATGACTCATAAGTTAGGAACCCCTAACTTCATAGACAACAGAGTTTGGCGAAACGTGTACTTATCAAGACATGCTACGGGGAGAATGTGGTAGTCATGCTATTTATAAAACATGCTATGACGAAGACGAACAAGAGGAGTTGCAGAGTATTCGTGCTCTGGCTATGCTAATAGTAATAGTACCCTGGGTATAGTGGTATTATTATTATTGAACATAAATAATTCTATGCTGACAGTAGTGACGTCATCAGAATGCTTGCAAGAGTGTGAGAGCATTTTTTTAGAAAGGTTTCGTCATCGATCGCCTGAAATACTCAAGTTTTTTTTTTTTCTTTGTAATTCCCTTAAGATCCTTTGATCTTGCCTACTTCAGGTGGTGTAGTTATATTCTTTTCGGGAACTGTAACTGCTGAGGTCTTATCATCCCGAAAGGGAAGAGAGAAGGAAGACAGGTTAGGAGAAAGCAAGCCGTTCTGAGAACGAACCTTATCTGAATAGGATAAAGTTCTCTACCCAAATCTCTACGCACATGGTACACACATGTCCAGATTACAAAATACTCTCTTTGTATATAACTATAGGTACCAAGACACAGGTAGTAAGTATAGATATAATGTATAGTGTAGGCAGATGTAAAAGATATGTATAGGTATACACATTATCAGTGAGGTCCTTGGTCCTTGGAATAACTTGAACCTGACATACCGGTTGACCTTGAGGGACTTGTGATCAGCAGACCCGGGTTCAGACACAACTCTATGTCATGTACCTGTGTGTGGCCAGTGGCGGGGAGTGAGGTTTTCAATAGGGGAAGATAGAAATCCATATAAACGGACACAACATTTTCACCTTCAAAATTGTTTCTAAATAGCTAAATACCTATGTACCTACCAACAAACTCTTCATAAACTAATTAAAAATCAGACGAAAATATCATTTTTATCGAGACAATTGCAATTCGTACAAGCTTAACCTGACTTTCAGGACTGTTTGCCCCCTACACCTAAGCCTCAGATTAGCCTTTTTGTGTGCTGGGTGTCGATTAGTGAAGGTGTTAACAGAGGGTATCATCGTCAGACCAAAAGAGATGTTGAGTCTATCGCAGCAGGAGTAGAAGTGCAAAGGAGATAGAGGGAGTAAGTATAGTATATTTCTGGGCGTCCAGAGGGTTTCTACATCCCCAATCCTTCCAACATCGTGAGATAGGTCAGATAGGTGTATGCCGATCTGCTGGTGCCATTAGATCAGTGGTTCTCAAACTTTTTTTGGTCGCGGAGCACCAAGCACCAGCTGTAAACTCTACGGAGCACCCCCCCCGTAGGAATTTTTAAAAATAATTCGGAATGATTGGGAAATGTTCATTAATGTACGGTCCGTACGGCTTGTTCCAATACTTCCCATTTGACTAAACATATTTTTTTTTTTAATGCGGTAAGAAAAATGAAACTATGCGGAGTACCTGGAAACTCTTTGCGGAGCACCTGAACAGTGCTCCGCGGAGCACAGTTTGAGAACCACTGTATTAGATAATTCAGGTTGAACAATCACTTACTATTTTCAGTACCTAAGTAAGTGATAAGTAAGTTTGTTGAGAAAAGAAACCCGTTGAGAGGAAGGGAAGAGGGATTTCCCCTTGTTTCCATTGGAGGATCCGCCACTGCTGTATACCTATATCTTTTACCATTGTGTAACACCTATACCTATGTATATCTTTTACATCTGCCTACACTATACATTATATCTATACTTACTAGTCTGATTTTGCTGTTAGGTTGTCTGATTTTGCTGTTAGGTTGTCTGATTCTGCTGTTAGGTTGTCTGATTTTGCTGTTAGGTTGTCTCAAACTTGGAGTAAGAAAAGATACGAGGAAATTTAAAGCTCTTTAACAGCTGATGAAGGAAATTTGGTTATTACCTGGGTTTGATCTCGTCAAAAAGGTCAACAAGTCCCCAATGAAGCTATTTCCTTAGTGTTTCCTAGATAATTATCCGTCCAAATCACTGTATACTGTATAAACCACTGTATCGCTTGACGTTGCTTAACCTAAGTGACCTCTGTGCAGTGGAGGTGTTTTAGGTTCGGCGTTTCGTCGCACGTCCCCTATTCATCCCACATTGCCTGTTAGATCCGATGCAAAGAAAAGCTAGATTGAAATTGAATAACTGTGCAACCAAGGCAGTAGGCAGTCCCAACACGAGTAGTAATATTGTTTCAAGAGATTTGATAGAAGGAACTGTAACAACGGAAGCCTTATCGTTCCTAAATCGAAGAGAGAAGGAGGACAGGATAGGAGAAAGCCAACCGTTCCGAGAACGAACCTTATCTGTTTAGGATAAAGTTTTGGCCATAACCACTGACTTGCAGGCTTAGGCCAATGAAATCTTGAGTGGCAGGGGCTAGAATAGGACATTGAAATTTTTACTGTGTATAAAAGTTTTCGTATCTTTCCAATGGTTACGATTACCACCCGTGTGTAAATAGTTCATAATTCTAAACGGAGTGAATGAATATTTGTAGGTAGAATGGTACAGAAAGTACTAAAAACCTGGTAGCTGCTGATACCGATCTCAATCCAGACTGAACTACTGAACAGGTGTGAATAATGTGCGAAACAGGTTAACTGGTACAGTGTTGCATGAGAAGAAAGCATGGAAAAACGAGAACATTTACATTGTTGCCAATATTGTCAAAAACAAGAAAGAAAATGTGACAGTATTTCCAGGTTTTCAGCCAAGTTCCATTGAAGGGTATAAGTTTTAGCCTTAACCAACTATGTATGTACTTAGATTTTCTGATCCACTTCTCTTAAGGCCCTTACTTAAGGGCCGATATTCTTGCGAAGGAACCGGGGCTCCATTTTCAATTTTTGTTACTCTCTAGTTTTGAAATATTTGTTTTATGCACGTGGAGTAGAAAGTGAGGATTTGGGGAATGCGTTCTTGGAACAGGCCACTGCTCCTAAGTTTTGTTTATTTTTTCTATCATGTACGAGTAGGTATATTGTACCATTGGCTGCTGCTGTTGCTGTTCTCCTCAGTACGCGTGTTTAATAAGGAAGTTCATATTGAAACCCTATGCTACACCACAAGTACATACAAATCTACACTGACGTACGAAATATTCGGGACAGAATATCTTATGGCCGGGGCCACAAGTGAGCGTATTGGGATTCACTTCGGATGAAGCAATCTGATTGGTTGATTTCAAAAAAAAAAATCTAAAAATTACAGCCAATCAGATTGCATAAACCGAGTTTAAACTCGCTTTGTGTCCCCCGGCCTTAGGTGTGTCCATTGTCCAAACAGAAGTAGTCGACTTCGGTCGATCAATCAGCCATCTTGTGGAGGGCAAATCGTTTTCCTTTCCGAAAGGAAGATACACCAAAAATTGGGCCTCAGAAAAGGTGGCACGGACCTTTTCGGAAGTAAGTAACTTCCTTTTGTGAAGTAGGAATAGTAAATGGTCCCGATTTTTTTGCACTCGACTGTACTTATGCTCATAATACAGAAGTTATTATATCTATTATGTTTATATTGTTTGCTATGACGTCATCTCTAGCTACTGTACAGTGATAGTGTATATTGCATGGGGAGCTCCAGAGGTCAGATGTCACGCGGTTTCATCTATTCTCTGGTTCCTCTGGACTATAGACAATTCCTCAAGCTTGTAGGTCTGCCTCGGTGGTGTAGTGGTCAGGACGCTCGCCTGGTAAGCAGGAGGGCGCGGGTTTGATGCCAGATGAGGCATAGAATTTTATCCTCATTTATTAATGGAGCTCCAAGTGTTAGGTGGTAGAGAACGCTTCGAACGTTGAACTGCCCCAAGTGGCCTAGTGCTTAACTTCCACTCTGAAAACTAAACAAGTAGGTATTAAATATAAAATCCTACCGGGGATCAAACCCGGACTTCCTGCGTGCTAGTCCAAGTGTCATTCTCTTGTAAGGATATCAAGTATCGAGTCCTGCTTACCTAGCATTGCAAAACAGGGTCCAGAAGTCCAGGCAAAACAAGGTTTCCACTTTACAAGTTCTTTGCACATTTTATTTTTCCAAGTTCGCGTTCCAATTTATATGACTCCAAGTTTCAAATATCCATTCAAGTTTCAAGTTCTACTTGGATGCTCACCTCTTCACCTGTTTAGCTGGATTGTGTGTTTTGAACCTGCTTCAAACCTGTTGCTTTGGATTCAACTCGTCACTCACTTGTTAAGGCTCAGTCACACGGTTCAAGTACATCATATTTCTTCCCCTTGGATTGAGCTCAAAACTGAGAAATAGTCAGTCTCATTTTAGTTTGGAGAGCGCTAGGTCGCTGGTTCAATTCCCGCCCGGGAAGAACTTTATCCTATTCAGATAAGGTTCGTTCTCGGAACGGCTGGCTTTCTCCTAACCTGTCTTCCTTCTCTCTTCCCTTTCGGGACGATAAGACCTCAGCAGTTACCGTTCCCGAAAATTTATGAGCGGGGTGTACCTGTACAGGTGCCCTATGAGCCCTAGACTTATTTATGAGCGGGGTGTACCTGTACAGGTGCCCTATGAGTCCTAGACTTATTTATGAGCGGGGTTTACCTGTACAGGTGCCCTATGAGCCCTAGACTTATTTATGAGCGGGGTGTCCCTGTACAGGTGCCCTATGAGCCCTAGACTTATTTATGAGCGGGGTGTACCTGTACACTCTGTACAGGTGCCCTAGAGTTCCTAAATGCTTACTGCACATCACGACCTAAACTTATTCAAAAGCAATTTACCTAGCTAGCTACATTTCTAAATACTTCTTTCAAAAAAACGTACTCTTTCTAACCTAGGACAGGTATTGGGGCTTCATATTTATATCTATCTACATATCTAGGTCACACGAGGGATAATGTACCGGACAGAAATGGGCGATCTCAAATTTTGATAAGATGATTCCTATTTAGGTCACCCTGTCACCCAAACACTGAATATTGCTTTGAATTTGAAGATTTGAACATATAACGATAGGCGGAAAGAGTGGCAGACAGATTTTATTGATGACAGCGGCAACGTTGTGGGCAGTTCAGCTACGGTGCACGTGGTTGGTATCTGGACGGGTGACTGTCTGGGACAAACACGTGCTGGAGGTTATTTTCGGGGAGCACTCAGCTTCGTGAGGATCAGTTAAAAAGCTGGCTGAGATAGCGCGTCTACCTTTTAAACGCTAGGTCTCTCGGGTTCGATTCCCGCCCGGGGCTGATTTTATCCTGAACGGATAATGTTCGTTCTCGGCACGGCTGGCTTTTTCCTATCCTGTCTTTCTTCGCTTTCGGGACGATGACACCTTAACGGTTACAGTCCCCTCTATCAAACCTCTTTAAAAAATCTTCTGGACCAAAACTGTCAATAACTACTTACTTAAAGTACGAGTAAATAGCATAAAAACTGATATGACAGGCGTGTACTGTTTGGGCACGAGGACATCATTTCCTGAACTATAACACTTCAAACTGTGAATCCATTTAAACAATGAAAATGAACCATAGAAGCTTACACCCGGATCCAAAACCTATATCTATGTATTTAAACCTCTATCCATGTATTAGGACATCATTTCCTGAACTATAACACTTCAAACTGTGAATCCATCCAAACAATGAAAATGAACCATAGGAGCTTACACCCGGATCCAAAACCTATATCTATGTATTTAAACCTCTAACTATGTATTATTAAAACTTATATCCATTTAATATTAAAATCTATACATCTATATTTAAACCTATATCCATAGGTATAATATCAAAACCTATATCTCTATATTCAGTGACGGGAGCTTAAAATATTACCGGATGATAAACCAATAATATCCCGCATTGAATTCGTTTTTAGAGTACTTGTTATAGTTATACCGAAGGCTAAAAACAGTGGAGCATAGCGCATAGAGCACCGATCAGGTAGAACAAGCTTTATCTGTTTGGGATAATGTTCGCCCCGGACGGAAACCAAACCCGCGACCTAACGCTTACAACGCTACCTTCCAAGCTAACTAGGCTGACTAGAATACCAATTCTAAAGGTGTGTCCTGTCCACACATAGAGGTGAATCTATGTGAGGCAGTGTGGAGGCGGTTTCTATGTGAGGCAGTGTGGAGGCGGTTTCTATGTGAGGTAGTGTGGAGGCGGTTGTGAGGCAGTGTGGAGGCGGTTTCAATCGACGGCCTTCGATTATGTGTGGACAACTGGACACAGGTAAATTAACTGCTAAGGCCTTATCGTCCCGAAATCGAATAGAAAAGGAATACAGGATAGGAAAAAGCCAGCCGTTCCGAGAACGAACATTATCCAGATGTTTCTTTTCACTTTCACTTATCGTCCATGTCTCACATCCATATAATAACACACTCCATACAAAAGATTTTATAAGGTTCTAAGAGAAGAGTATAGTAAGAGAAGTATAGTAAGAGAAGAGAACACACACGTGAGCTCCTTAATTGTTTGTCGAACATGGTGAAAAAGAACTTGGGGTGAAAGTACCTATACCACATGTTATAGGACTGTAGGGAATTCCAGGGTTGGAATTGTCTTCTAAAAAGGAAAGTAAAAAAGCAAATGGGGTGTACATATATAGGTACCTATACTGTAGGTTATAGTGACTACTTCGAGTTTGAATTGTTTGGGAGGGTTTGTAGGTAGTATGTAGGGTACATCTCAGGTGTGTCCACACCTAGCCGACGTCGTTGGACGAGGTGAATCTATGTGAGGCAGTGTGGAGGCGGCAGACGAGGTGAATGTATGTGAGGTAGTGTGGAGGCGGCAGACGAGGTGAATCTATGTGAGGCAGTGTGGAGGCGGTTTCAATCGACGGCCGACGACTACATATGTGTGGACAACTGGACAGGCTAATTAACTCCTAAGGCCTTATCGTCCCGAAATCGAAGAGAAAAGGAATACAGGATAGGAAAAAAATAGCCGTTCCGAGAACGAACATTATCCCTTCAGGATAAAATCCGCCCTGGGCGGGAATCAAATCCGCGGCCCAACTCTTATAGGGCAGACGCTCTACCAACCAAGCTAAAAGCTAACTAGGCTGGCTCATATGACGGTTTTTTCTGTCTTTAGCAACAGGCTTTGTCGCTCTTCTGTCGTTAGCAACAGGCTTTGTCGCTTTATTATAGCTTGATTCAAGCAATATGGTTAGTACTGCACAGTCTGCACACACCATTAATTCATTACACGAGTCCATTATCATTATCACAGCACTGGTTACTATAGCAACGCAATCTCGTCACCATAGCAACGTCTTATCATTAAACACGTCAGACGGAGATTCACATCTGATAGCGTTTGGTATTTTCTTATCACACTGATGTCGTGACCTTGAGACGAGATAAGAGATAAGCAACTGATAGCAACCTCCAGGGAGCTATAGAGAAGAGAAGATAATACACTGATAGTAAGCTCAACCTCTAGATAGAGAGGGTTGACAGCAGATAGAGACATTATCGTTGTTTAAAAACAACACCGCCTAACAAGGATTTATCAATTAGAAAGCCCTTCAACAGAAGCAAGCTGCAAGCTGGTGGAGATAGTACTTTGAATGCAACAGTTCCCACTGACATGAAGCAACGTTGCACGTGGTTGGTATCCGGATGGGTGACCAATGTGACCATCTGGACAATCCAGGGCGGTATTTAAGGGGGGGAGAGGGCCCTTCCCCGTCAGGCTTCATTTATGTTCCCTTACTATGGGGTGGATTCCGAAAAATTGAATCTTCCCCCCCCCCCCCCTCCGGATACATCACTGTTTGGACCCTCGGCACTCCCCCTCGATGAAATCCTGGAAATCCAAAAAATCCCAAATCAAATCCTGGAATCTTTAAATTAAATTCTGGGACGCTCCTGCCTGTATAATGTTAATTAATCGAGTAGGTATCTAACGATTCTAATGTCTGGTATAGGAAATAGAATAGCTCGTCAGTTAACACAAGACAAGACGTAAGACGTATAGAGTTTGGGATGTCTACAGTTCCAATCTGAGATGTTATTATGAATGTTTCTTTTTTTATTTTATTAATTTTTCTCCCCCTCACCTCTCCCTCTCACGGGGAGTTGGCACGAAACTAAAGATAAGAAAAGTCCTCGTGTCTCTCAGTGTGTGTCATACTCATACAACACTCGACAACCGGCGAAATGTTAGTTGCGAACACAACGTACTTTTTCTACCTACCCAACAACCGGCGGCGAAATACTTGCGAACACAACGTAATTCTCTTCTCAATAACCGGCGAAATTTTAGTTGCGAACACAACATACTTTCATATCCAAGAACTGGCGACATATTACTTGCACACACAACGTACTGGCCATCAGCCATTCACGCTCAGACCTCAGACCGTCACACACACACACACACACACACACACACACACACACACACACACACACACACACACACACACACACACACACACCATTAATTCATTACACGAGTCCATTATCATTATCACAGCACTGGTTACTATAGCAACGCTATCTCGTCACCATAGCAACCTCTTATCATTAAACACGTCATCCCCCCCCTTCGAGCTTTATTTTTCTCCTGTTCAGTTTGCAAGATTAGACTTCGCAAATTTGGAGCATTCGCCTCCTCCCCTTCTTCGACAAAACCCTGAAACGGCCCTGCTGTGCTAGACAATTCATTACTATTTTGATCACTCTCTGTATCTCTATCTGTAGAGTCTACATCTCTATATTTTCTAGGTTTGTGGTAGACATGTTGCTTAGATCCTGTTCACTGTTGTATTAGGTGACCTTACTCAAGGTTTTACATCCCCTGGTGATTCCGATTCTATGCTATATAACCTACATTGCCAAATTTTAACCTAGTTCTCAAATCTATTTCTCTGTATGGCCTAGCTAGCAACTAATGACTATGTAGTAGCAGCAGCAGCAGCAGCAGCAGCTAAACAAATTTAACTAGTAAGTTACAAATCAATCATTATGTGTTGTACACTGTTGTTGAGAAGAGAGAGGGAAGACAGGATAGGAGACAGTCGTTCCGAGAACGAACCTTATCTGTTCAGGGGAAAATCCTTCCCTGGCGGGAATAGAACCCGCGACCTAGCGGTTACAAGGCGGACGCCCTAACCTCCAAGCTATCCAGGCTGGCTAGACTTCGCCTTCAGTTTGTCCGTTTGCAATTTTGTACCATAATTCTCGAACGGTTTGTCCGATTTTGATAACTTGGACCTGCGGGTTCGATTCCCGCCCGGGGCAGATTTTATCCCAAATAGACAAGTTTTGTCCTCGGCCCGTCTGGCTTTCTCCTATCCTGTCTTCCTTCTCTATTCGATTTCGGGACAATAAGACCTTAGCAGTTACAGTTCCCTCTATCAAACCTCTTGATGATTTAGACCTCACTTCTGTCGCTCAATGGCACACTATGAATGGTATAGGAGGTATACTTAATACCTATTGTTTAGCCTTACTCCTCCGTCATACTATACGGGTATGTAGTACTATACTAGTACAAGGTCTAGGAATTACCCCGCGGCCTAGCGCTTACAAGGTAGACGCACTACCAACTAAGCTAACTAGGCTGGCAAAAAAGGTGTTTGATTACACTGAGCGGAGCGATAATATTAACTCTGCATTTGAAATTGCAGCAATCGCAGACTCTGCAAAGTGTAAACATTTTGTTCTCCCTTCAAAGAAAAAGGTTTTTCCATGTAATCCCACACTGTTCTAGGCTTCTAGGTTGTTCGTTGTTGTAGCAGTCCTGCCAGATTGTGCTCTTAATTTATTATCCTTTAGATTTTGGAAATTATGACTTCACCATGCTTCATTTATAGACGGAGGTTTTACCCTCAATTCGGTGACAATCTCGGCAATCTCCCCCCCTCCTGACATGAACCTCCCCCAGCCTGAGTGTGAGACCGGTGTACATTCTTCTGGTGGTATAGGGTGTGTCCTGAGTTATACTTACATTGTCATGTTTGAAGAAGCACAACATCTTGAGCTCTCGGAACACCCGTTTGGAGGAGACTAATGATTGGAACACGTTGGGAAGTTTCTTAAGTGCGACTCGCCTGCCATCTCGCGGATCTGTGACCGCCCTGCAATCAGAAGACCGGATATCCAACGGTTAGAATGTTATATAAAATGTCGTGTGTGGATAATATGGGTAAGAAATTTAACAAAAACTCCAAAGAGGAAAGTAACAAAGGCACACATCATCATATGATTATTTGCGTACGAAGGGCAAAGTACCTAGAATACCTAGATACATAGTTGTAGGTAACGTGGTCGAAAGATTCTCACTGACAAGTTTACCTACCAAGTTTCTAGTGTAGAGCGGTCAAACTTTCTTGACTTGGCGGGGCGGAGCGCTACCGCGCTCCTTAATAGAGTTATGCTCTGTATGTAGTGGTTAAGGTGGGTTATAGAAGATAGTAACAGCTTGCCTGTACACTAACACCTGGTCACCTGGTGCACGGACTACAGAGTTCCAATGAAGCAATCTCATCAGAACATATTGCTTGTACCTTGTACCTAACTATGTAATTCTACAACAACAATATTATTTCAACTTCAACATACGTATAGTATACAGTACTGTTCCTACAAGCTCCAAGTAAGTAGGTACAGCTTCAATGTTCTCACGAGGTACACCCCAAACGCGGAACATAGAGGAGGAAAACACCAACGGGGATTGTACCCAGGATCTCCGGTGTGGAAGCCTAGTGTGATACCCATTGGACCACGGAGGTTGGCATTTTCTGGTAATCTATGTTCGAAATCAAGGGAAGTAATATAACTTGAATAAAGGGACAAATCTATGTAATGATTACTTTATTGCTTACCTACATTGTAAAATTATTCAAAGTAATCATTACTTACATTTTACAATACATTGTTTGTAATTGTAATGATCGTAAATTCAATCAATAGGTAGATTGTAATATTGTAATGGTAGGAAAACATGCTTCCCCAGGTTATTCTAGACCAGTAGGTCAAACAGAATAAGCGAGACAAAATACGGACGAGAGAGGAGAAGGAACGGATACAATACATAGTAATAGGATGTGTGAAACTAGGACAAAAGGAAATGATTAGAGAGGAGGAAGAGAAGAAAGAGAAGTTGGATAGGGAGGAGGGAAGGAAGAGGAGGAGAAGGTGAAGGAGTGAGAAGAGATATGGGAGAGAGAGGGAGGTGGAGAAAGTTTTACAATGGGTAGTCAAACGTCCTTGCTCTCTCTCTCTCTCTCTCTCTCTCTCTCTCTCTCACACACACACACACACACACCACACACATCCCTCTCCCTTACTTTTTCTCCCTCTTTCTTTCTCTCTCACACAACACACGCCCTCTCTCTCTCTCTCTCTCTCTCTCTCTCTCTCTCTCTCTCTCTCTCTCTCTCTCTTCATTAGAAGTCCAGTCCTGAGATGTACCCTACTACCTACAAACCCTCCCAAACAATTCAAACTCGAAGTAGTCATTATAACCTACAGTATAGGTACCTATATACACCCCATTTGCTTTTTTACTTTCCTTTTTAGAAGACAATTCCAACCCTGGAATTCCCTACAGCAGACAACTTAACAGCAAAATCAGACAACTTAACAGCAAAATCAGACAACCTAACAGCAAAATCAGACAACCTAACAGCAAAATCAGACGACCTAACAGCAAAATCAGACAGCCTAACAGCAAAATCAGACAACTTAACAGCAAAATCAGACAACCTAACAGCAAAATCAGACAATCTAACAGCAAAATCAGACCAACTTAAAAGCAAAATCGTCAAGTTCAAACTTTCGGTGGTTCATCAAATCCTCTAGTTCAATCTCTGCACAATCCGGATACGGGTCTTGGCGTTTTCAACACTTTCACAGTCCAAGTTTTTCCGGTGGTCTCATCTTCTATGGTAGCGAATCTTCATTTTACATTTCAAGAATAGAACAGAATAGAAATGATGAGATAGAAAAGAATGGAATGGAATAGAAGAAGATGGCGTCAGGAAAAACTTTCTCTAGGCCATCTGATGAGATTGGTACCATGATGCATGATGAAGTAGGCCTACTGTCTATTTGTTCCTCCGTAAAGTAAGATAGTCTAATGGTCCTGTCGTCCTGCGTAAGGATGATTCATGCTCTGAATTTCCAATCGATTTCATGAAAATGCACGCCATTTTAGGTCTCTCTGTTTATGGGACAAATGGTGTTAATAAATTTTAACACCATATTTTGTCCCATAAACAAAGCCATTTTTACTGAGCCCACTGATAAACTAAGGGCGCATTTACAATTACAATAGGATGATACTATCAAAAAGCTTGTACGTTTATGCAATAAGTTCAATAACAGCATTTACATAAGTGTTTTTAGATTTTCAAAATTTACACTTGTTTTCCACTAAAGTTAAAGTTGGTTACCAACTTGTTTTCTGTTAGAGTTTGTTTTATTTGACATTCGTTCAATTGGAAATTGGTAACCAATAAAACCAATTATCTGCCTAAAGCCCTTTATGCAACATGTATTTTTGTTCACTTGTCCCAACATGATGTAAGTACGTACAGCTGTGTCCACCACACCACCAGTCGTTCCTGGTGGCATACAGTTCGAATATTATCGAACACCAACAAATCACAATAGAGAACACAGGGCATAAGGTAACAAGATTACGTAAAACACAACAAACTTCCAGGCTGACAATATACCTAAGTAGAGTATATAGAGTATAGAGCTAAGAGAATAATTTACAACTTGCCTTGCTACCCAGCTGCATAGGTCTATTCTATATTCAGGTCGATAACTACATTTCAGCCTTTTTTTCTTTTTTTTTTACAATATTACGCTTACTTGGGCTTAAAATAGAGTTAGTAGAGAGCAATGCACATAGAGCATCGAGCAGGTAGGAAGAAACGATGATATAGAGAAGCGACGAATTCAAACCGCATAGGGCTATGAGCAAAATCTATGCCGTATGCTCTATTTTAAACCTTATTAAACTGACGAAAATTTTGCGGAAGAACGCTCAATAGTACCTAATTTCAACTTAAAATGAGGGAAGTAGGAAAAAGAGGGAAAGAACAGGTGCATGTGCATATAATTATGTTTAGGTCAACTTTCAATGAAATGATGTCTTCGTATTACAAACACAACAGCATCGAACATACTTGTTAAGCATAGAGAGCATACCCAAATCTCTACGCACATGGTACACACATGTCCAGATTACAAAATACTCTCTTTGTATATAACTATAGGTACCAAGACACAGGTAGTAAGTATAGATATAATGTATAGTGTAGGCAGATGTAAAAGATATGTATAGGTATACACATTATCTGAACCCGGGTCTGCTGATCACAAGTCCCTCAAGGTCAACCGGTATGTCAGGTTCAAGTTATTCCAAGGACCAAGGACCTCACTGAGGTGCATCCTTACCATCCTGATACCCCGAACAGATCATCGACTGCTTCTTTCAATCCTGTCCCGAGCACTGCCCAAACTGTGGTCCACCACCGGCACCGGGGCCAAATGTGTGATGGAAATACCCGTTTTTTGAATAGTGCGCGAACTATGACCCATAAATGTGAGGCCGAACTCCTTATGAAAAGCGGTGCATAAACTATGAACCATTGGGGAAACATGTGTGACGGATCCCAACTTGGGTCTTATCAGTTGGGCGAAAACAACTGATATAATATAAGTTTATAACAGAAGGGAGGGAGGAAGGACAAAAAATAAGGTGAAGGGACCAAATTTAATAATGGAATCCCACTTCCCACGTTCTCGTCTCATCTTCATTCTCATTTTCAACACAGATCTTTTTTTTTTTTTTAAAGAGGTTTGACAGAGGGAACTTTAACTGCTATGGTCTTATCGTCCCGAAATCGAAGAGAGAAGGAAGACAGGATAGGAGAAAGCCAGCCGTTCCGAGAACGAACATTATCCCATCAGGATAAAATCCGCACCGGGCGGGAATCGAACCCGCGCCCTAGCGCTTACAAGGCAGACGCACTACCAACTAAACTAACTACCTAACTAGGCTGGCAGAGCAGAGCATAACTCTATCTACACTAGAAACTTGGTAGGTAAACTTGTCAGTGAGAATCTTTCGACCACGTTACCTACAACTATGTATCTAGGTACTTAGCTTATCGTACGCAAATAATGATGTGTGCCTTTTTACTTTCCATTTTGGAGTTTTTGTTATTTCTTACCCATATTATCCACACATGACATTTTATATAACATTCTAACCGTTGGATATCCGGTCTTCTGATTGCAGGGCGGTCACAGATCCGCGAGATGGCAGGCGAGTCGCACTTAAGAAACTTCCCAACGTGTTCCAATCATTAGTCTCCTCCAAACGGGTGTTCCGAGAGCTCAAGATGTTGTGCTTCTTCAAACATGACAATGTAAGTATAACCCAGCACACACCTTATACCACCAGAAGAATGTACCCCGGTCTCACACTGAGGCTGGGGGAGGTTCATGTCAGGAGGTGGACCAAGGACCAAGGACCTCACTGAGGTGCATCCTTACCATCCTGATACCCCGAACAGATCATCGACTGCTTCTTTCAATCCTGTCCCGAAGCACTGCCTAAACTGTGGTCCACCACCAGCAACGGGGCGAAATGTGTGATGGAAATCCCCCCTTTTTGAATGGTGCGCGAACTATGACCCATAACCGGAGTGAAAAATGTGAGGCCAAACTCCTTATGAAAAGCGGTGTATAAACTATGAACCATTGGGGAAACATGTGTGACGGATCCCAACTTGGGTCTTATCAGTTGGGCGAGAACATCCTATTTAAGTGCTGCTGCTGGTTCAATACAAGAATATCAGAAATTAAGCCGGTGAAATATTTGCAATGAAAATAAAAGTGCTTTTTTTTCGATTTCATGAGCATACGAGTACTTGCACCTCAATAAATTTCATTACTTGACTTGGACTCGAACCACCCACCACCTCAAAATAAAAATCGAAAGAAAAAGACTGAAATCTCTTTTTTTTTTCAAAGGGGGGAGGAGAAAAATACTCCTTAATAATAATGCGAAGGGACCAAATAATGGAACGATATAATATAAGTTTATAACAGAAGGGAGGAAGGACAAAAAATAAGGTGAAGGGACCAAATAATAGAATCCCACTTCCCACGTTCTCGTCTCATCTTCATTCTCATTTTCAACACAGAAACCACAAAGGTGCAATGTACGCACGGAGCTATGTATTTCATATCTTGTGGCAAAGTTCTTTGACTCCCGATCAATCGCATCTCAACACAACTTGTGCTCCTCTTATGCGATAGAAAAGAGTGAGGTCTGAGTTTTAACATGATGATTTTTGAAATAAAAAAAGTTAAGTAGCTATCTACCTAATAAGTTTAGACAATTTTACTCCTTATTTATGTGCTTGTTTCTGTTCAACATAATAGGTACATACGTAAATAAATTTTCCCATTAGGATATTAGTTTTTTAGAACTCTTGGCGAATTGGTTTTTTCGTTTCACCATAACTCTCAACGGTTTGTTTTGTCTGATTTTGATTTAAATTTTAGCAAAAAATTCACCATACCTAGGAAGGGAATTCATTATTTAAATTTTGGGCCAGATGGGCCCTTTGGGGCCCCCGTCCGGGCCCTTACTTTGTGTGAGTTTCGCAGTTCACTGAACCACTAGTTATAGTGTATATGTATATGTAGGTACGTAGGTTGTAGGTACCTCTGGATTTATGATAGGTACAACGTGCTTTGACTTTATAACAGGAAAATACCTATGTAGGTATCTTAGTTCTACATAATATGTATCTACTCTGTTTTGTACAATGTTAAACCCATAAAATACACGAGACCTTGTTTAGACTGCTGGGGTAAACGGACTTTTTAGTCTCATTCGAGCAGGATAAACAAGGTGTATTCTATTCTATTCTATTCTATTCTCTGTTTCTACCGTAGATAACATTCTATTTCTGTATTTCCTAGCACGCCATTCCATGAATCATACAAAAAGTTTGGGAAAAAAAGTAAAAGTAGGTAGGAGAATTGACAGAGAGGGAGGGGGAAGAGAGAGAGAGAGAGAGGGGAAAGAGAGAGAGGAGAGAGAGAGAGTAAGAGAGAGGGAGAGTAAGAGAGAGGAGAGAAAGAGGGAGAGTAAGAGAGAGGGGGAAGAGAGAGAGAGAAAGAGGGAGAGGGGGGAAAGAGAGAGAGAGAGGAGAGAAAGAGAGAGGAGAGAAAGAGGGAGAGTAAGAGAGAGGGGGGAAAGAGAGAGAGAGGAGAGAAAGAGAGAGAGTGTGTGAGAGAGAGAGAGGAGAGGAGAGAGAGGAGAGGAGAGAGAGGAGAGGAGAGAGAGAGTGAGAGAGAAAGAGGGAGAGTGAGAGAGAGAGTGTGTGAGAGAGAGAGAGAGAGGAGAGGAGAGAGAGTGAGAGAGAAAGAGGGAGAGTGAGAGAGAGTGAGAGAGAAAGAGGGAGAGTGAGAAAGACTAAAGGGAGATATGAGACCAGACTCTGGCCACCCATATTTCAGTTTTTATATCTGTTTCTCCTCCTCCTCCTTCTCTCTCACACTCCATAGTGTCCATACAGCATACACACACAAAGTCACCCTCTTTCTCCCAAACATAAAAGCAGAAAATAAAATCGAACCATGTAAACATTGTTAGATCTACAATATGTTCATATACTTATGTTTTTGTACATACATATTTATGTTTATTTATTTATGTACATAGGTATAAGTAAGTATATTATATGGTTCGTTTTAATTGAAATTAAATTCAATCATAACAACTCGTATGGAGAGAAAAAAAAACATTGGCCAACGTTGTACTTGTGTGTGTGTGTGTTTTTTTTTTTTTTTTTTTTTTTTTTTTTTTTTTTTTTTTTTTTTTTTTTTTTTTTTTTTTTCTCTTCTTCTTCTTCTTCTTCTTCTTCTTCTTCTTCTTCTTCTTCCTTCTCCTCCTCATCTTCTTGTTCTTGTTCTTATTCTTATTCTTCTTCTTCTTCTTCCTCCTCCTCCTTCTCCTCCTTCTTCTTTTTCTTCCTCCTCTTCTTCTTCTTCTTCCTCCTCTTCTTCTTCTTCTTCTTCTTCTTCTTAATTTTTCTACTGTCATATAAACTAGAAAATTTATTGTGAAGCAATATGTGTATTTTGCACTTTACGTACATAAACTGAGAAGTCTGAATCTGAAGTCTGACATAACATAATGTAGAAGGAAATGTACAAATCTTCAGAGCAGACAGAAGGGTGGCGGCAGGTATTAACAATCTGAACATTGAACAAGTTACCCAGACATTATAATTAGCCAGCATGTTCCTACTTTGGATTTTGAAGGGTCATTATTAAAAAATTATGAGAGAGAGAGAGAGAAAGAAAGAAAGAAAGAGAGAGTGAGGGAGAGGGGGAGAGAGGGAGAGAGAGAGGGAGAGAGAGATTTGAAGAACTACCGAGGGGCGAAATAAAGAAAAAAGGAGAGAGAGAGAGAAAAAAACCCCCTCCAGAGGTTTTACTTATGGTGTGTATAATTAAGTAACTACCTTGGCAGGTAGGTAAGTAAATAACTTTAGATATAGTCCCAGAACACAGGGGGAGAAAAGTTAATTACATCGCTCTGGATCACCCTAGGGTTTCACTCGTAACAGATCTATACCCCTACAGAACATTATCGTCTTGCAAAAAAACTTTCCTATAACCTTTTGATTGATGTCTCTGTAACTCTGTGAAGGTCCATGTTGACAGAGAGAGCGAGAGAAATAACTTTTACACTTCACAGGTATGGTTTTCCTAGAAGTAAGTAAATACCCAGATGCCCTGATGATGCCCAGTGGGCGAAACATGTCTGTTTTTCTATAAATAAAAATACCCTACCAACCCAGTGAAGAGTATAAG
>NW_007378548.1:92939-102307 GCF_000475195.1 Diaphorina citri | reverse complement strand
TTTTTTTTTTTTTTTTTTTTTTTTTTAACATCTCTGAAGTCTGAACCTCTCTCATGAAAAAATGACCACAAATCCATCAAAAACCAAGAAGAACACTATACCTATACATATACAGTATACATAATACACTACCCACACAAACACACATTATCGAAGAAACACACAACGGGGGAAGCCAGAATGTGCAGGATCTGCAGGATACAAAAGAATATGCAAATGAAACAGAGGACTAACAAGACACAAGTGTCAAGAAGTAACAAAAAGTCAAGAAAAAAAAGAGAAAACAACCAAACGAAAATGAAAATAAATTGACAAAAATGACAATAGAAAGACAAGATAAAAAAAAGTTTGGAAAAAAGAAGAATAAGAAAAAAATAAGGATGAGGAGGAGGAAAAGGACGAGAACAAGAAGTAGGAGGAGGAGGAAAAGAAGAAGACGAAGAAGAAAAAAAGAATAAGAAGAAGGAGGAAAAGGAGAAGAAGTATTAAAAGGAAAAGAAGGAGAAACTGAAGAAGAAGAAGCAAAAAAAAAAAAATCTTCCCCGCTTTCTTTTCTTAAAGATAAAAAGAAGAACTGCTAAAGGCTCCCCAGGGAGTAATTTGGAAAGCTAAAAAAACTTTCCTTTGTGTTGTGAGGCGTGAAGTATATGTGGACATTATCAAAGGCGTAGGAGGAGGAGGAAAAGGACAAGAACAAGAAGTAGGAGGAGGAGGAAAAGGACAAGAACAAGAAGTAGGAGGAGGAGGAGGAGGAGGAGGAAAAGGACAAGAACAAGAAGTAGGAGGAGGAGGAAAAGGACAAGAACAAGAAGTAGGAGGAGGAGGAGGAAAAGGACAAGAACAAGAAGTAGGAGGAGGAGGAAAAGGACAAGAACAAGAAGTAGGAGGAGGAGGAGGAGGAGGAAAAGGACAAGAACAAGAAGTAGGAGGAGGAGGAAAAGGACAAGAACAAGAAGTAGGAGGAGGAGGAGGAAAAGGACAAGAACAAGAAGTAGGAGGAGGAAAAGAAGAAGACGAAGAAGAAGAAAAAGAAGAAAGAGGAGGAGGAGGAGGAGGAGGAAAAGGAGAAGTAGTAGAAGGAAAAGAAGGAGAAAATGAAGAAGAAGAAGCAGAAGTGATAGTAAAAAAAATCTTCCCCGCTTTCTTTTCTTAAAGATAAAAAGAAGAACTGCTAAAGGCTCCCAAGGGAATAATTTGGAAAGCTAGAAAAACTTTCCTTTGTGTTGTGAGGCGTGAAGTATATGTGGACATGATTGAAATTTAATTTTTGGCAGAACGCAAAAAAAAAAAAAAAAATACAGTAGAACCTCGATTATTTCAACTTCCATTATTTCAACTCCAAAATCCATTGTTTTTTTTCTATATTTCAAAGGATAGCCTATCTTATAAAGTGATCGATTCAACCTCGACAATTTTAACTACCGGTCCCAATTAGTTGAAAAATTTTATACAGGGTGTTTATTAAAAAAAAAAAAAAAAAAAAAACCGTAGAACCTCGATTATTTCAACTCCAAAATCCATTGTTTTTTTTTTCTATATTTCAAAGGATAGCCTATCTTATAAAGTGATCGATTCAACCTCGACAATTTTAACTACCCCCGGTCCCAATTAGTTGAAATAATTGAGGTTCTACTGTACGTCAAAAAACCATGTAAATATAGAGTAGAAAGTGAGTCATCTAGATTTTTTTTTTACTAATAAGTAATTGATTTTTATTATTTTAATGTGTATGATTAAAAGATGAAAAAAATATACTAAGAAAGAAAGGTGGTACGTGGAATAATAAACAAGTTACAAGACGAAAATGCAGCTACACAAATTGGACATAATGATTGACTCATGAATTATCATAGAAAAGTAAAAAAATAAATAAATTGAACACCCTGTATGACTTTCTAGACGATGCGTTACACCCTGTATGCAAGGTGAGACATCACGTGGTGTGAATGAAGAATAATGTGGCCATATATAAAAACAAAGAAGAAGAGAGAAAAGGAAACAAAAGATACATAATATATTGGGTTCTAAAGTACGCGACAGTGATGATATCTATACTGGAAGAAAAAGAAGGAAGAAGAAGAAAAAGAAGAAAGAAAAGAAAAAGATGAAGCAGAAGAACAAGAACAAGGAGAAGAAAGAAAACAAGAAGAAAAGAGGCGGAAGAAGGAGAGGATGATGAAGAAAAACAAGGAATATGAGAAAAACAAGACGAAGAAAAAACTACAGGGAAAACGGACTATCTTGAAAGTTTTCATGGAGAGGAAAGAAAAGTTCGCAAAGAAGTTTGAAAGACTGAGAGTGAGAAGGTACGAAGATGGAAATTTGAAAGATAGAGAAAGTTCGAGTAGTTACGTAAGAAGAGAAAAAGCAATAACATTGAGGATAAAGAGATTAAAAAAAGCAATTAAAATTTGAAAAAGAAAGTGAAAACACACAAGAAGGAAAATAGGATATGTACTTGGAAAGGGGTCAGAGTAGGTTAGAATACAGAAGAAGATTGACATGTAGGTAGGTAAGAAACTGAGTCAAAATGAAAATGAAATGTCTGTTGACATGTTGACAATGAAATAATGAAAAGAAGTGATGTAAACACTTCAACGCCAACTCAGCACTCAACAAAAAAGGCAAACAACCTTTAAAAAATGTAACTCTTACTAAATAACACCATAAGTAATATCTCATATTTAGATTAGAATAGAATAGAATAGAATATACCCTGTTTGTACTGCCGAAACGAAACTGCCGAGAGAGATATGTATCTCAGATTTAGACAATTTTAAAGCCGATAAGCACCAAAAAACACAAAGAGTGAAAATTTATCATGAATGACACAAAAAGTATGCGCTTTTGTAATACAATTTCAATACAATTCAACTGATTTTCTTCATTTCCAACTTTCTCCAGGACGTCACGGGGTAGGTCACACATAGAACACACGAGTTAACACCGCAACTCTATAATTGGACACGTATATGGATTTAGTTGAAACAAATGAAACCCAATTTACGCCTGTTTTTCACACAAAAACCATTAACATTGTAACGAGATTACCACGAAACATATATAAACACGTATGCAACTATAACAGTTTAGGAATTAAACAAACAGTTTAGGAGTTAAAAAAAAACAGTTTAGGAGTTAATAAAAAGTAGAAAAAGGAAAGAAAAAATCAGAGAGATCATAAAAAGTAGGAAAAAATCAGAGAGATTCGAAAATTAGTTGTAAAAACGTAAAGAAATTGACTATAAAATCGACCGGTATATAAACCAAACTAGTAAAATTTTAAGTTCGATCAGCCCAAACTGGGGGCCCCGCGCCTTTGAAACTGCCCCGGGCCCCGCGGGGGGCTAATCCGGCCCTGCTCCTCCTCTTCCCCCTCCTCTTCCATATAATATAGGTACTCGTACAGTGGAACCTCGATAAGAAATACTTCAAGGGAAAAGACCAAAGTTATTTCTTATCGAGGTTTATTTACTATTTGTATGTGTCAAAAAAATGGTTTTACTCATATAGCAAAATTTCGTTTTCAGCCCTCTAAAGAAAATTTCACAACTCGATCTCCAATCGGCCGCGTTTTCATTTCCTAGCAAGGAAACAAGTGCAACACATTAGACTCGTGTGAAAATAATGAACAATCATTACACAAATACTATGGATTAGTGGTTTGGGGGAACACACATTATTTTATTGAGGATTTACAAGAACACGGTCGTTAAAATAAAACCCAATAAAAAAAACTAAGAGCCTCATTCATATGCTCAATAGTTCCTATAAATCCAATATATATACCTCTACATAAAACTTATCTAATACACAAGTAATAGTAATAATGTGGTCGTTAAATTTTATTGCTTGTTTATCTTACAGGGTGACAGGCAGCAAAAAAAAAAAGTTTGATGGACGGAAATGTAGGTAACTGCTAGGGTTTTATCGTCCTGAAATCAAAAATAGGACAGGAATGGGGATTCAGCACTTGACAGAAGAACCCCTTCTTCGGCTCAAACCTGAAATGGAGAAGAATTACAAGTCAGACACGGTTGGTCTAGTGTTAATGCGCTTGCTTGCATGCAGAAGGTCGGGTTCGAATCCCACCATCGACAAAAATTTGTACTCGTTTCGATTGCAAATATTTCAACGGGTTACTTTCTGGTGTTCTCGTGTTGACCCAGCACCAAAATTTGTACTCGTTTTTCGATTGCAAATATTTCACCGGGTTACTTTCTGGTGTTCTCGTGTTGACCCAGCACCTAAATTTTGTACTCGTTTCGATTGCAAATATTTCAACGGGTTACTTTCTGGTGTTCTCGTGTTGACCCAGCACCTAAATGGGAAGTATTGTGTCTCTTCTCGCTCATCTGATGAGAGGCATACTACGGGATGGGCATCCGCCGGGAATCGAACCCGGGTCTCCCGCGTGCAAGGCGAGTGCAGTGACCACTACGCCATGGGAGCTGACGGAAGAGGTATTGAGTAACTTCAAATTCAAAATCTCTTCGCCAAATACGTCTACCAGAGGAGTGCCTCACAAAATTTAGAGTGAAGAAAAATAAGGCAAATAAGCTTTCAGAAATTCAGTACCTACTGTCCGTTAAGTGCGTCATTACGTGTCGTGCCAAAAGAGAGGGCTAGCACCAGAAATCCATTTCCCCTACGAAACATCGTACACCGGCACTAATAGAAATGTAGGAGAAAAATCATTTCCCAATGTCTACATAATGCATACATAGTATACTATTATGTAGTAAATAATCATATTATGTATAGTAATAATATGTACTACATATCATATAGTCTCGAGATAACACTACGTGCTTTCTCAATGGATGATTATTTATTATGAAACTATGTATGTATATGAATAGTAAATGATTTAATGTAACTGCATTATTTATTACCTAATCACTATCATTGTACTCTGTATTCCATAATTAATTTATTAATTATCTAATTGTATTTATTACCTGTTGATCATAATATTCATGATTCAAGTTGGGAGATTTACGTATTAATCATGATATGATATACATACATTTACTGTTTTAATTAATTTTTATTTTTAATACTTAATCCTGTAAACTGGGGTATATCCCGTTAATTTGTAAAAATAAAAGTAAAAAATAAAATATCACATTAAAAGAAAGGTCAGTTCAGTTAAGTCGGTTTTCCTTTGCAGGGACGACTTTCTTTTCGGCTGTGCTTGAAATTTCAGGGTGCACTCAGCCTCTTTCACCCCATATCCATTAAAGTATTAGAGTAATAGACATAATATTAATGCACCCTAGCTAGGGGTAATTGAGAGGCTGACGAAAAAAGCCGACCCCGTCTGTACACGGGAAAAGGCGAAGAAAAATAGGGTACATTAAATAATAATAATAATAATAATAATAATAATAATAATAATAATAATAATAATAATAATAAAAATAGGAATTGCTTACCCCTAAAGGGGAAGAAGAGGAACCTAAATCAAGAAAACAGTTGAAGTTACGATGTTACCTCTTCTAGAACAGATTTACTAGTATATAATATATAAAGGGGATTTAGCTAAAAATAAATACATAAATAGTTTAGGTTATCTTTATTGGTAGGTTAGAGTAATACACATTGATCGCTTATCAGATAGTATGACTATTATTATTGTCAGTATGACTGGTATGACTTCACAGATGAATACACAATATGGAGTATGAAGTAAAGACCTAACTGAACTAGCATATTATGTACTACATATTATTATGTGCGTAATAATTACAATAAAAACCAAGCTACCTACTGTTTAGGTACCACTTAAGTTATAATTTAGGAACCCCTGATTATGTTGTTATCAGATGATTTTAGAAAATAAACACATTCTCTTACTTGACTTTTGATCTTCCTAAAATGAAGTATCTATCCTGTTCTTATTATATACAATTATTAGTCAGTGAATAAACTAAATATGGTGTCAGAAGTGGGATATTTAGTTTATTCACTGACTAATAATAATTATTATTATATTTTTTTTTTTTTTTTTTTAAGGTCTCGAAACGTAGACACCGTGGTCTACCGACAGCAAGTGAACATCTACTTAGTGATGGGTCGTGGGTAAATACCCACTGGGTGGGTAAATAAAAATTGGGTATTTATCCGGGTATTTATACACCCCCAGGGTGGGTAAATACCCGGGTATTTTTTAAAAAAAGAAGAAAAATAAACAAAAAACATCGTCACTTGATTTTTTTTTTTTTTAATTTCCCGGGCACAATTCGACTGAGGCGCTTCTTGAAAATACCCGGGTATTTATAAAAATTGGGTATGTACCCGGGTAAATACCCAGGGTATTTACCCATCACTACATCTACTCCACACTTAATGACTTTTTTTTCGCCAAAATTCTTTAAAGAAGAAGAAGAAGAAGAAGACAATAAAAATTCCCATTATTATACCCCATACCTACTTCGTAATAAAGTCATCCAAAATTAATTCAAAAGCCTAGCGCCTAGGCATTCTCATTGAAAATAATATCTCTCTCCCCCCTCCCTCTTTCTCTCCCTCCCTCTTTCTCTCCCTCCCTCTCTCTCTCTCTCTCGCATTTTATTCCCTCCCATTGACCAGTAAATGGGGTGGAAATATCATATTAGAGAACTGTATGGGGGGAGATAAAGGAGGAGGAGGAAAGGGAGGGGAAGGAAGAGACGGGAATAAGATTGGAGACATACATAACTGAGGAGGAGGAGAGGGGGGGAGGGAGGGAGAGAGGGGGAGAGGGAGGGAGAGAAGACAAATGGAAACAAAAAAAGCTTAGGCCAAATGAGAATTAAAAGTACAGAGAGAGGGAGAGAGAGAGGGAGAGAGAGGGAGGGAGAGAGAGAGAGGGAGAGGGGGAGGGAGGGAGAGAGAAGACAAATAGAGACAAAAAATAAGCCTAGGCCAAATGAGAATAAAAAGTACAGAGAGAGGGAGAGAATTAAGGAGGAAGGAGGGAAAGGGAAAGATAAAGAAGGGACGAGAGAAAAAGATTACATACATAGGTAGCTGAAGATACTCGTAATAATAGTCATAATTATCTGATTTTTTTTTTACTTTTTACCCGAATAAAAACCTCGCCAATAAAACTCATACATACTACGGGATGGGCATGCTACGTCTAATGTAGCAGTTGTTTCATCGCTACGAAATAAAAACGGCGGTGAAACACTCATCTTAAAATAAAAAAAAATTGAAGAAAGCCAGCCGTTCCGAGATTGAACCTTATCAGTTTAAAGAAAAGAAAAGTTCGCCCTGGGCGGGAATCGAACTAGATGTGATATTCGCGGGGAGGGAAGCATAAATCCCGCCGTTTGACACTTTTCCCCACAGTTATTATTATGGCTTATGCTGAGTTCATTTACACTTTCATGTTACCGCTTTCTCATGAAAAAGTACTTAAAGGCGAGAGAATTCCCAGAGATGAGAGAGAAATGGGGGGGAGGAGAGAGAGGGACATCAGGAGAAGGAGAGATAGAGATAGATAGAGAGAGGGAAAGGGAGAGGAAGAAAAGAGTGAGAGTATTTCACAATTTTCCCCAATCCCACTAGAAAAAGTACATAAAGATGAAGAGAACTAAGAGGTACGCAGAAGGAGAAAGAGGAGGAGAAGAAAAAGAAAGAAGGAGAAGGGAAAAGGGAGTAACAAAAAGGGAGAAAAGGAAAAAGAGAAGAACTGCTAAAGGTGTGAAAGGGGGAAAGACAAGAATGAGAAAATAAGAGGGGGAGGAGAAGAAGAAGGAAGAGATAAAGAAGTAGAGAGTTCAAAAAGGTGAGAGCGAGACAAATGGAGATAAAAAGAGAGAGAAGTGTGGGAGCATGTAACCGCTTAAACCCCCATTCCAATGAAAAAGTACTTAAGAAGAAGGAAGAGGAGGAGGAGAAGGAAGAGAAGGAGGAGAAGGAAGAGGAGGAGGAGAAGGAAGAGGAGAAGGAAGAGAAGGAAGAGGAGGAGAAAAAGTAAGAGGAGAAAAAAGAGCGGGAAGGATTTACATTCCCATAAAACGGTACTTATACGTAGGTACACTGAAGTTAAATATGGAGAGAAAGAAGGAAGGGGAAGAAGAAGAGGAACGAGAAAGGAAAAGGAAGAAAAATCTGGTGTGAACATCACACGACTTTCCTTGTCCTATTGAATGATGCTTATTTGGGTGTTCTTCTATTGTAACCTTTACAATATATCTAATCGTTTAGTCAGTATAACTGAAAACCGACAAAAAGCGGTCGAAAACCGCCCAAAAGCGGCCAAAATGCCACCAACTGCAGCACCTATCATAACCAAAAGTTTTGTCTTGCATCCCTGTCATATTTGTGGACTACATACCAAATTTCAAGTCCCTAGGTCATACCGTTTCCGAGATATTCTTAAATTACACCTAAAACCGCCAAAGGTGGCCGAGATGCCGCCAACCGATGCACCGATCTTAACCAAAAGTTTCGTGTAGAATCCTTGTCACATTTGACAGCTACATGCCAAATTTCTAGTATCTAGCTCTTACCGTTCTGGAGATATTTTGTTTACAGACAGACAGACGGAAGGACAGACACACGGACCAATGGCTGAAACTTGGGATTTAGGCTCTAAGGACCTCAAAGTTCCAAAAACTGACCATCGAAAATTTGACCCGATTACATTACTTTCCTTCCTATATAGGATAGATAAGGAAAGTAAAAAGGGGGAAGAGAAGAAGAATGAGAGAAAGAAGAGCGGGAGAAGAGAGAGAGAGAGCGGGATAGAGACATGGGAGGAGATAAGAAATAAAGAAGAGAAAGAGAGAGAGAAAGAACCGTAGAATGAATAAATGAATAAAATAACAATAAAAAATACCCAAGTATAATTTAATACGTGTAAGTATAGTAATATACCTATGTACCTCCTATACGTATAGTATGTGGAGTATAATCGTAACGTATAGAACAGTATGGGTGTAAAATGGAAGGGTTTTTGTAGGTTTGGAGATATTTTATAATTCTAGTCGCTTCTAAGTTCAGTGCCGGGGGTTGAAATTACTATGAAATGAACGGAGGTCGATAGTAAAATCGCCGTTCTTTTCGTAGCAATGAAACAAATGTCGGACTTTCGTGGTCTGTGTCTTAGCATGTCCATCTCGTAGTATGCTGTATGTCCCTCATCAGATGGGTAATGGATTCGTAGAAGGTCCACCCATCCTTTAGGGCGGTTTGCCCCAACATGGCCGATAAGGGACACAATACTTCCCGTTTATTTGCTGTGGGTTGAGAACACCAGAAAGTAACCGGTTGAAATATTTGCAATCGAATCACGAGTGCAATTTTTTTTTTTTTTTTTTTTTTTTTTTTTTTTTCGGGGGGGGGGGGAATATTGGGGGGGGTTTTTAGGGATT